>NW_007231645.1:34010-72038 GCF_000164805.1 Carlito syrichta | reverse complement strand
AGCAGCCAATAGACACATGAAAAAGTGCTCAGCCTCACTCATCAGAGAAATGCAAATCAAAACCATATTGAGATACCACCTAACCCCAGTAAGAATAGCCATCATTAATAAAACAAATAACAACAGATGTTGGCGAGGATGCGGAGAAAAAGGAACACTTCTACACTGCTGGTGGGAATGCAAACTAGTGCATCCTCTTTGGAAGACACTGTGGTGGTTTCTGAAAGAACTAGAAATTGACCTTCCATATGACCCAGAAATCCCCCTATTGGGAATACACCCAGAGGAACTCAAATCGTTATACAAGAGAGATACCTGCACACACACGTTTGTCGCAGCTCTATTCACAATAGCATAAACATGGAACCAACCATGCTGCCCATTGAAACTGGACTGGATTTTTAAAAATGTGGTACATATACACAAAGGAATATTATGCAGACATAAATAAAGACAAACATATGAACTTCACAGCAACTTGGATGGGTTTAGAGTCGATCATACTCAGTGATCTATCACAGAAACACAGAACAGAGTACCAAATGTCTCACTCATAAGCAGACATTGAACAATTATCTATAATACTATTAGAAAAAAATTGGCAGTAGTGGGAAACTGTTGGGGGAGGGGGTGGTTGGAGTGGCAGTTGAAGGAAACTGCTAGGGGAGGGGCACACCTCATCAACAAGGGTACCTGCATAATCAACGTTTGTATACCTAACCCTGAATTGTACCCCACATCTTTATAATGAACAAAAAATTATATACTACAAAATAACCCATGGAGACATAAAATTGGCTGGAATGAATGTCTACATTTTAACAGTTGACCATCTTTAGCATCAACGCTTTCCACATTTTGATGTACATACAAATAATCTGAGGATCTTGTGAAACTGCAGATTCTGATTCAGAAATTCTGGGATGTGGCTTAAGAGTCCATCTTTCTCAAAAGCTTTGTCTCATGATTGTTCCAGTAGGAACAATGGCAGTGTCACTTGTTGATCACGTACTGTGTGCAAACTACATTATATCTGATCCTCACAAGAATCCTGTAATGTTTAAAATAAAGAAACAAAGACTGGAACAAGTTCAGTAACTTAGCTAAGGTTTCACAGCTGGAAAGTGATAATATGAAAGCTCAAACCCATGCTTCCTGACTTCAAATATTTTGCTATGTACTCATCAACAGTGCATCATTGCAACTGGCAAAGGAGAAAAAATAGGACATAAGGCTTATCTCTGTAGATCAGTACTGCAAAATAGCAGAGATCCTACTTTTGGTAGATGCTTTGATACTTTGAAGTGAAACTGTTTTAAAGTGTATTGTGAAATTCATTATTTAAATTGTGAACTCTTGTTTATACCCTAAAAATATCACAACAATTTCAGTAGGGTTACAGAGCCCAGGGTATTCATTATAACTGAGCAATTCATTAGAATAAAATGTGATGTAGATAAAGGGTATGTATATATATATATATATATTTGTCAGGCTAGAAAAGAAAAGAACTGCAGTTAGCTGGAAATTGAATGTGAGACTTATCATGCCATGCTAATTAAAGGGTAAATCCATATTAGCACCAATGATTTTTAACTGCTCTATCACTCATAGTCTACAGGCTGAAGTCAGATTAAGGGGAAAAAAATTCACCAGCAGCCCCAAAAGATTTTACCTATAGATATAGATAATGAGTGTAGCCATGGATACAGTATAATTATATCACCCGAATAGAATCTAAGGGAATTGGAAAACAAGAGACAAAGAAATAAGCTTAATTATTCATTTTTTGAATATTCTCTACAGGCAATTTAACAGTAAAGTAGGGTGAGTAAGGAACACATATATTTCATGTCCATATGCCACAGAAATAACCAACTAGGCACAATGTGCCAATGCTAATTATAGAAATGATTGCTGGAAGAAGGAAGGCTGAATATAGAGTAGTTGGCAACTTGTTGGTCCTTTTGATATGTAGTGTGTGCTAAATGTTGCAAGTGGCTGATTGGTTGCTTCCTTTTTTGCATAAGAATTGGATTGTAACTAGTTTAATTTTTTTTTAACTTCCTGATTACTGAAGAGGATGCTGAGGCAAAGACAGCAAAGTGAGCCTCTGAGGATGGAGAAAAGAAGAAAAAAATGTGACTTGGTAATCCGTATCCAGAAGAATGTTCCTGTGTGTTTTCTTTGCTCACATGTAAGAACCCTCAACCCCAGGAGAACATGGTGGTGTAAACAACGAATTTAAAAGTTATTCATGGCTTTAATGTAAGTTCTACCTATGTTCAAATTTCTCCAAAACACTGTTAAAAAGTTTCACAAAGAATCATTTTAAGTTAATGAGCAGATGTCATTAAAGACTGAAGTTAGCAGGAAAAGCTCTCATTCACACCTTAGTCTGAATTGAATTAAATTGTCTTCTCAAAACTTGATGCAAAAAAAAGAAACTGTTGTAAGTGGAGGGGTGTAACTGGCAAAATTCTGGTACGACTCCAAGGTTTCCTGCTCCCTGGTGTATACACCCACCCTACTCCCCAGGACTGTGAGTGTGATGGATTTTACTACAGTGAATACGTTATGCTACATGACACAGCTGATTTTAAGTTAGGGAGAACATGCAGGTGGGCCTGACTTTACCATAAGAGCCCTTTCAATCTGGATCTAGGAGCCAGATATAGAGGAAGGCAGAGATTCCGCACACAATGACCTGATGATGCAAGGGACCTTGTGACAAGGACTCAGGTGACTTTAGGAGCTGAGAGTAGCTCCTACCTGACAGCAGGTGACCTCAGTCTATAACCTCAAGAGAATTCTGCCAACAGCAAGAATGAACTTGAAAGCAGGGTTTTCTCCAGGGTTTCTGGATAGAAGCATAGCCTGGCTGGCACCTGAATTTCAGGCTTGTGATCCATGAGAGATTCCAGAGAGCACAACTATGCTATGAAGCGTGAAGGCATGAGCTGTCAGGTAGGCAGAGAGCCTTGGCAGAGAGGTGGAGGGCCCATGACATCTGAGTCTCTTTTGACTCTTTCCTCTGTCATTCCCCATGTTCAATTAGTCCACAAGGTCCCATTACTTTTACTCTCACAGGGCTCCTTCCATCCAGTTTTCCTAATTTTAAGCCCTTGATATCTCCTTTTTGGAATTCAAACCGTAGGGTGGTTTATGGTTCAGTTACTATTATAAATTGATTAACTAGAGTGAATTACTGTACCCATCTAGCCCTTGTTTGTTTGTTTGTTTGTTTGTTTTGGAGTCAGGATCTCTCTCTGACACCCAAGTTGGTATTCAGTTGCATAATCACGGCTTACCATTGTCTAGACCCTGGGCTCAGGCAAAATTTCCACCTCAGCTTCCCGAGGAAGCTGGGACCACAGGCATTTGCCATGATACCCAGCTAAATTTTTATTGTAGAGATGAGGTCTCCCTATTTTGCCAAGGCTGGTCGCAAACTCCTGGGTTCAAGTGATCCTCCAACCTTGGCCTCCTAAAGTACTATGAGCCACTGCACTCTGCCCTTATTTATTTACTTGTAATAAATAAATACATAGGTCAGTAGGAATTTCTGGAGTTCCTTCCAGCAATATCATTTTAAAATCAGAGCCCATCATGGCCCTCAACTGGACTTCCTATCTCTAGTATCTGTTTTCAATTGATTGTATAGATCTGATTACATCACCCTCTTGCTCAGAACCTTTAAAGTTTAAACTCTTTAAGATGTAGTGGCAAATAGGAAATTCCCTCTGCCTTCTGAAAGTTCCCTGGAAATAAACTGACATAAGCAGATTACTAGAAGAAAAAGACATACAGATTTTTTTAACATACATAAGCATGGGGGATCCCAGAATGATTGCCCTATGAGGTTCACAGGCTTATATACACTTCTTCATAGGGGATGGGGTGGTAAGGGAAATGTGGCAACTTCGAGGGGTAATAAAGGGATTTTTAGGGGAATTGAATAGACCCAGAGGCCAGAGATCAGCTTGTAAATGATTATTTTTGTAGACTGAATGGAACAGGAGAACAATCAATGGTTTGGAACAAAGTTTGTTTGGGGGTCTATGTGTAATGTTTAATTTTTAGTCTCTTTCTCTGTTATATGAGATTTGATCTTCTCTGGTTAATAAAATTTCAGAGAAGGAATGAAAAGCAATTGTGTTCCTCTTTGGCAGGTCCATTTAGGTAGATAGGAAAACTTCAGAGAACAGCTTCATCCAGTGCTTTGGGAGACATAAAGTTGAGAGACAGGAGGTGAGGAAAAGGTCAGAGAGACCTTGAAACTGCTTCCTTGGTTCATTATGTCAAAGTGCCATGTTTTGGGGTATCATGTTCTAAGTCCCAAAAGTATCATTCAAAAATCTTTCATGACATTAAAGTGGCATTTTACTGTCATAGACTACTACTTATCCTCAAAGCACTTCAGGTTGTAGGTGATCAGGACATTTCACTATTTCCAAACATAATTTCAGATTTTCTGTCCTCATGCTTCATTCGCATGCCTTTTAGGATAAGAGATTTCTTCTGAGTCTGGTGATTGAGCACAACTAATCCAACAAGATCTAGCTCAAACAGAACCTCTTTCAAGAAGTATTTCCTACTCCCTCCAACAGGAAATAATAGTCACCTTCTGTGAGCAATCATTTGACTTGATTTGTAACCTTTCTTTGTATATTCATCCGCTATAAGAGTGTTTAGTAGTAAACATATATGTTAATAGTTATATATTAACTATTATATATTATATATTAACATATATTATATATAATATATATGTTAATAAACATATATATATATATATATATATATATATATGCATTTATACAGAGGGTGCCAAAAAATAAATACACAATTTAAGAAAGAAAAAAGCTGTATTAATATTGTAATGATATACACTGATAACAAAAAGATGAATACAAATCATGTTTGACTTATACAATTACCAGAGGTGCTCAGTATGGTTGCCCTCAGCATCCAATACTTCTGATTATGGTGAACTAATGCAGGACTTGTTGCTGTGCGAAGCCTCCCGGATCTTCCCTTGTGCATATCAGATGCAGTACCATGCGATTCAAACTAATCACGCATAACAATGAGTGCAATTGTTAGGCACATTGGAGGTTCTGTTGCATACTCACGCCTCCACTGTCGTTGTACTTCCACAACGTTCTCAAATTTCAAATACAAAATGGTTTTGTGCTCCTTGAGCAACCACCGTGCTTCCACCATTTTCTTTGACTGCCTGCCTGTCACATGGTGACAGTAGCATTCATTTGATTAACGCCATCTTTTGAATGAACACATTGATACCGTAATTTCATTCAACTTTGAAAAGTAATGCATAGATAGTGTCTCTTAAAATGTGTGTACATGGTTTTGGCACCCTGGTTTGTAATGTAAATGTATATCTTTATATCTGATTATCTCCAATTGATTATGAACTCCTTGAGGACTAGTAGCTTGCTTTATTACCTAATGTCTATTTTCAACATTTGGCAAGGGCCTTGCTCAGTCAATGTTTGAATAAAATAAGAAATACTAATCATTTGTACCTGTGTCACATCTGGCCTGATAATCTGCCTGTTGTTATATGGAACAAAAAGGACATTTTATAAAAAAGTCTTTTGATCTACTTGCTGTTGACCTTTGAGATTAGTGGTTTACTCAAATAGCTTGGTTTCTCTTTTCTAATATTTTATCAATATGTATGGATTAACATATATACATATATGATGTCATTAATGCATCACTTAGAATTCAGCTTCCTTTTTGAATATTTTAGATAACAGAAATCTCAGTTTTATTACCATGCACAAAGACAGATTCCAGTTTATTTATTCTAAATGTATTTCTTTCAAACTTTTTTGCATCCTCCTATCACACATTTCATTATAATAGAAATTTAAATCCTATGTCTCTGCTTCCATGATAGTGCACCTGCTTGTAGATCTTCTCAGACTTTACTTCTGAATTGACCATTTCATTTTCCCTTTTTGGATCCTTTTCCAGCTTCGTCTATAGCTTGCTTGAGAGTTGATAGAGGTGTGATTTTTTTTTACAAGTGTCCATTCACAATTATGAAACTGTCCTGTTGTTAGGGGTCAGTAAAATCATTGACTAAATGCCTATTGGAATCCTGTAAAAATTGCAAGATTATTATACAAACATTTCAAAGAGAAACAAAAATGCCCAGTTTTCAAGAGATCTAGTCAGTCCAGTCCAGTGCTCCATGTGACACACCAATAAACAGCTTGAAAACTGGCACCTCAGCTGTTTGTAGTGGATGCCAAGGAAACAGATGGTGGTAATGCAGGAAGAATGGTTTCCATCACTTGGCATTAGGCTGTTTTGAGTATGCACCAAAATGGAGAAGGAATTGACAGGCACCAGGGTGCCTAAAGCAGACTTCTTTATTACCACCACTTGTCAGCTGAGATATTTTAAATGGACAGTCACACACACACACACACACACACACATAAACACACACACACACACACACACACACACACACACACACACCTTTGGGCTCATTCTACTTTCTCCCAGAATCTTATAGGACTTTTCTAGGAAAAAAAATTGTTCATTTCTGGAAGAAGTGATAAAGGCAAGAAAAAATATACTCAAGTGATGGATAGAAAAACTAAGGTTTTGAAGGAAAGATGGCTGACTCTAGATCAAATGTTGAATCACTTCCAAAACCAGCCCCAGAAGCTGAGTTTTTTATGTCCTTCTTTCATTCTGATACTTTCACAGAAACAGTCACACCACCACACTGATGAGATAATATCATATATTCCTTGCTGTACTTGGTGTAGCAATTCTGTTTGTCTTTTGCTTTGTTGGTTTTTAAGGAAAAAAAAAAGCTATGCAGAAAAGAAAACATATCAGAGCTAGCAGATGTTAGGAGAGGGAGCTCATTCTTTTGGTTTTAAGAGTCTGTCTGTGATTACTTTCAAACTATTTCAATGCATCTGAGTCAGTCAATTATCAGCTTAACTAGCTGAGTTGTAGAAGGAAGCAGGTGGAACTGCAAGGAGTGGATTGCCTGCATGAAGCACCAGGGTTTCCTGCACCTTAATACTTCCTATGTGGGGTACACTGCATGTCTAAAATTGGCCCTGAGCCTTATAACTGAAGAATTAAGGGCAAAGCTTATTTCTAATTTGCTTGGTTTTTTATCCTAAGGTTCAT
This sequence comes from Carlito syrichta, assembly GCF_000164805.1. Classification (NCBI taxonomy): domain Eukaryota; kingdom Metazoa; phylum Chordata; class Mammalia; order Primates; family Tarsiidae; genus Carlito; species Carlito syrichta. The sequence continues at coordinate 64,847 of NW_007231645.1, read as the reverse complement.
AATCTGTTATGACTCTATAATGACAATAAAAATAGCAGGGTTATTTATTGCTATTAATTCTGGAATGACCTTAAGTGAGAAAGGAGGAATTAGTGAATGAGCTAATTTTGTTTGTTATCTTTCAGTTTCTAAACCTACCCTTCTTCACTCCCTTCTGTGACATTTGACAATGAGGCTGATCCTCTGAAAATTATTTCCCAAAGACCCTTGTTAGTTGACTTTGGGTTAATTTTGTCAATAGAAGACTCTATTGGAAGAGATTGCAAGGTGGCATGGACTTCCTTCCTGTATTTTTTTTTTCTTTTCCCATGAGTGTTACTCCAGCAATGACCCTTAACTCAGCAGCCATTTGGTTTTCAACACTTCCACAATCAGCCTCATTCTTTGCCCTCAAAAGTACTGGCACAGTCTAGCAGTGACCTTTCCTTATAGCCTGAACATCAGTAACACAGCGCTGAGTTTTTCAGATTCCTCCTTCTTGTTCCCTCAGCTCTTTTTAATCACCAATTTGTTGTAGGAAATAGCCACATCTTTGCATAAACTCCAACTGAGAGAATGGAACAAGACAAATTACCTTGGAATAAGAATTCACAAGGAAGTTCAACAGACAGATTTTGGCTCAATAAAAGGGAGGACTGACTTTGTAACTATGGGAGTTGTCTCTTAATGGTCGGAAAGTGCTCTCTGTGGCTGGGAACTAGATGACTTCTGTTGCAAATGGTGTAGAAAAACAATTCGAAGACTGGCAGATGTTTACAATGTTGATAATATGGTACAAGATTAACATGCATGAGGTTAACATGCTGGTCTGAAGTATAAGCTGGCACAGTTTTCCTAAAGAAGAATTTGGCAATATATATCCAATTACAATTTCATTCTAGAAAGGAATACAGAAAATGTATGTGACATGACTATATGTCAGGAGAGATGAACATAATAACAAAAACAAGCAGGGAAAGGGGTCTAGAGCTTGGGGGTTGCCATTTCAAGAGGGGTAGGTGAGGAAGGTTGTTCTGGAGCAACAGCATTTGAACAGAGATCTGAATAGCAAGCCATGTGGGTATCTTGGAAAAGAAAGGTCCAGGGAGAGGCGAGGGCAAGAGTTCTGAGAGGAAAGAGTTTGAGTAGAGGAAGGTCAGGAAATGAGGGGGAAATGGAAGGAAATAATGTCAATAAAGGTGTTGACAACCAGGTTGGATGGGAAACCATAGGCAAGGGTGAGAATATTTCTGATTTTTCTGTGTGACATCAGAAGCCACTGGACCATTTTTTAGCAAAGAAGAGCAACAATCTGACATGTGTTGCATAAAGTCTTAAAAATATATATACAGCCTTTGACCTTGCAATTCCACTTTTAAGTATTTGCTTTAAGAAAATTATCGGGGAAAAATATCTAATCATAAATATATATGGACAAGAATGTCCTCTAATAGGTAACTTTTTGTAAAGTAATTATCACTTGCCAAACATCATTCCAGTCCTCTTATGTATAATAATTTATTTGATCCTTATAATCTCTGTATGAGAGAGAGATTCTTATTTTGCAGATGGGAAAACTGAGGCATAAAGAGGTTAAATGTCTTGTGCAAGCAATTAAGTAACAGAGTCTAAATTTTAATCCAGGAAATCCAGCTCCAGAGTCCACATTTTAACACTTCTTTAAAAATGGAAATATGCCCAAATTATACCTTTCAGCGAAAAAAAGCAGATCACCCATGTTTACATATTTTAATTATAAAAACATAAGTGTATCTTCAAATTTTCTTATGCACATGATAAAGTGTGTATAGTGGATATTTATTTTATTAATTTCCTCCTTTATCTGGGAATAGTCCCTAGGCTTTGTGGAGAGAACTGTTCTAGCCCTCTCTTTACCTCACACCTCTAAGGGAGGGTTCCAAGCAGAGCACCTGACTGGGGTGCTTGATTCACTGGCCCCAAGGATGGGCTTACGACCCAGGTAGGCCTACACTGTAACCCCTGAGTTTAGGACTATGACCTGCCTTCCAGCCCTTAGCTGAGTCATCAAGGAAAGAGCATCTGACCATATTGGCCAATCAAACTCGTTCTCTCAGACCCTGAAACTGAAAGCCAACCCCAAGTCTGGACTTTATTGGAATTAAGCCACATTAAAGGCAGTTGGGCCCTATGGCATTCATAATCTCTTGCAACTGAACTTGAACAGTATTGATGCCTACTTTCCTGAAGCCTGGCAGCTCAGTATTTCCTTTGATTCTCTGCATAAGTCCAGCACCTGTCAATGAAATTCTGGGCTTAGTTTGCATAAGCAAGGACTGTTACTGTTGCTTCCAGACAAAAGAACTTTATCTGATTTTGTCTGGAAGAATGCATATTAAAATATTAACAGTGAATGAAGGAAGTTTGCATGATTTTTGTCTTCTTTACATGTGGCAAATGCTCAAATGTGAGGTTAAAGATGCTTAATTTGATTTGCTACCTATTTGTATAGAGCACTTTGAGGTCTAATTGCAGCCAATAGAGCCTAACATACCCATAGACCCGACTTAAATAAATAGGCTATGGTAGGTGGAATAAAAAGATATTGGTTGATGCTCACATATAAATTATGAATATGCCTACGAGAGAGATGAACACTTGGAAAGTTTCAGACTATAGCATGGAACGGACATTGGAGAATGGAGGTGAATGTGGAAATGGGACTCATGACAAATCATATTTTGAAATCTTGGTTATCATTTGAGCTATCATGGCTACAATAAACACTCATGGAACTTTGCGATTTACTTATCTAAAACACATTGTTGAAACCAAATAATTTCATGACCTGTATCGTTATAGACACATCAAGTTTGCTCTGAATATACTTTTTCTTTGTTATAACAGCATTGCTCACTAGGGTGTCCATATTTTAAAGGGCTTGCTTATAATGTAAATGAGTTATAAGTAAAATAAATAATCACTTATGGAAATCAATGAGCAAAGATAAGTATTTTATTCACTCTTGCTCTAAGAGCATATACTCAGGAAAGGCCATATGAGCACATAGCAAGAAGGCAGCTGTATGCAAGCCAGGAAGAGAGCCCTCACCAGAACCAAACCATGCTGACACCCTGATCTTGGAGTTATAACCTCCAGAAATATGATTAATACAGTAAGTTCTCCACATATAAATCTTCAATTTGTGAACTCTCAAAGATTCATGTTCAATCACATAAGTTAGTTCATATGTCTAGAGTACTTGCTTTACTGTAAGATTAAAAATGTTTTCTTTATGTTTGCTTTTTACGTGTAATTTGTGTGAAAGTTATTATAAACATATTGTAGTACAGTGCTATATAGCCAATTGTGTTAGTTGAGTACCTAGGCTTACTCTGTAGGACTTATGAACAAATTGGATTTATGATTGTGCTCTCAGAATGGAACTCGTTTGTATATAGGGGACTTACCACATAGATGTCTCTTGCTTAATTTACCCAGTCTGCGATACTTTGTTACAGCAGTCTGAACAGACTAAGATAGGATTGTGTTCTGAAAATAAATACAAGGACACAACCCTTCTTTCCCTGATTCTGAGACCTTATCTCTTGTTATTGGACAATTCTCTAGGATACAGGAGATTTATTGGGCATGCTCTGAGATCAATACCTATAGGGCAGCTTGGGTTACAGGACTGAACTAAGATGCAGATCCAACAAAGTCCTCAGCTGATGCTCTGCAGAACCCCAGAGCTGGGATGGTCCACCTGATGAGGAGAGGAAGTAGGAACTTTACACCCTTGCATAGGCCAGTCCTTGAATGGCAGTTGTTCGTGGGAGGGGCTGTGACTTCGAGGGTGGCATCTCTTATCCACTTCTCTTCTTTCCAAACTTAAAAAAAAAGTTAGAAGGTAATTGATATAGCCTTTTTTTTTTTTTTGAGTTGGAGTCTCACTCAGTCGCCCAGACTGGAGTGCAGTGGCCGCTCCCGGCCACCGCAGCCTCGACCTGCTGGGCTCCAGCGATCCTTCTGCCTCTGCCTTCCAAGTAGCCAGAATTACAGGATATAGCCTCTTTTTACATGCCAAAATATTTTTCTAAAGATATGGCAACAAAAGAACAACAAAAAAGCTATCAATTAAAGTATGTAATTTACAGTAGCAGGCTGTGTTTAGTAATTGTTATATTAACAGGAGAATAAAAAATGATGTAACCGTGGTTGTAGAAAAAAATTATATTTTGACATTTTTTATAATACAAAATGAATCATTCCTAAAGAGTTTAAAATGTTAATTTGAGTACCAATAAACCATAAAATAAACTATGAAATAGTGTCATTATGCAACAACTTCACAATGATAATCATAGTAATTAGTAGAAAGTAATTTTAACATAGGATAAAACAATGCCAGCCTCCAGTTGTATAAAGACCCATGTGATGGTTTTAGATGATGTCTGATGCAAGGAGCATTTAAGGACTTGTCTTCATGGCTTTTCCACATTAAATAACAGTTTTTCACAAAAATCTTCATGTCTTCCTATTACCATTATCCTGACATTGGAGTCAAATTTCTTACCAACACATTTCTAACTTTGGTTTCCATTACTAGCTACTCTAAATTAAACCAGAAATGAACACTCAAGTTTAGCAAGCAAGACTTTAAGCCAGCTGTTCTGTCTTACTGCAAAAGCTCTCGATGAATGTGTATATTCTCTCTCTCTCTGTCTCTATATTTCAGCTGCATCTTTTCACTTTTCCTAATAACAGTTGCCATGGGGCAATAGCCTCCAGTAAAATCAAGCCATGAGCAAATAAGATTAGCTCAATCATGGAAAAAAGACTAAGAACTCCAGAGTTAACATTTGGTGATAGGATATAGGGAGACAGAAGGGAATACTATTTGTTGATTAAAATCTGGGGGCTCTCTTTTTTATATAGTAATTAGGACTTCCAGGACAAGTAAATACAACAAATGAGGAAGAAGCTCAAATATGTCATATAGAAAAAGAATGGAGACACATATACCATAATTTTATTAGAATTTCTAATTGGTGATAATTTATAAAAATTATACATTAAATATATGTCATCGTTGTAATGTAAACTAATTTGAAATTTAAAATAAAATTTAAAGTAGGAAAAGTCATGAAGTCATGACTCAAGGCTAATGGTGAAAATATCTCACTTTTACTTTAAAGTTACAAAACTGGGGTGTTCAAAATCACTGTCCTAAGTAGGTAGGAAGAAAAGTTCACTAAACTGTTTTTATTTTGTTTTGTATCCACAGTGCCTAGTTATGTGACAAGCTCACATTAGGTACTCATCAAATGTCTTAATGGATGACTAAATGAATTCATGAAGGAATTCAAGACCAAATCAGTGCTACTGGAATTTTTAGCCCTGGATAAAAATACCTTTCTTTCAATTGTCCCCTGGGGTCTAGTGATTTTCTGGAATTTTTATCTTTGCCCATACTCTGAATTGTGTTGGAGGCTTGGCATATTCTGGAAAGGTAAGCAGGTGAGCTACCCTTTGTATAAGACATGCTGACTAAAGTGTTGATCTGATACACCTCTTTTGCCCAAGTGGTGCCAGAAATATCACAGGAACAGAAGAGCAAGTTCTGCTTGTTACGAAATTTATTTTGTATTTCCTGTATATTAGAAATAAAAAGTCACAGAACAAAGAATGTACATTTTTCTGACTGGACGTGATTAGGAAGGAAGAGGCTGGTGTCTGGGAATAAAATTTTTAAAAATCCAAAAGAGGACCATAAAATATGCAAATTTTAGCATCATCCTTAGCTCTGGCAAAAGGGGCTCTTTCCTTGAATCTTAACTTTAGAGGGATCCCGCTCTGACTCCCCACTGGCTACAACTCCTCCTATGGGATAGGGATTCTGTTGGGCCAAGGGTTGTTTTCACCTATAGTTTTTTTTCCCTCCCGTCTAGACCACACCACGGTGACCCCTACTCAGATATCCCTAAGCTCACTGTGCTTTTGCACAGCACTTTCCCAAGATCCATCCTCTTAAGAGTAGGCCTTGCTGTGGGTATGCATGCCTATGTTTGAGCAGTAACCAACAGTAGCTGTTTGCAGTGGTGAGACTGAGAGTAGAAGCCAGCTGGTGTGTCACTGTCTGCTGCAAGGCCCCTCATGCTGTAGGAGACTACGTGTAGTGCATGTAGTAGGTATGGAATACTGTCGAGGTGGGAAGAGCCAAGTGGCTGTCTGGTCGCTGGTTTTCCTAAGACAGCTATATGTCTAAATGGGTTTCCAAAAACTCTTAGAATTTAGGACATGGTCTCCCAGGTCATTATGAAGGTATTATTTTTCATACTAAAAAAAATTGAACAAATATTAACAAATGGACAGCTTAATTTACAATGTTCAAATATTTAGATATGAGATGGGGACCTCCATGTACTCTTCCCACAGACAGAAAAATTGTCAGTACCAGGACAGGAAAGATAGATCAAAACTACCATATAAATTTCTTACTTTTCCTTTCAGGATAGGTACTTAGGTCATAAAAAATATGCATTAGAGCATGGTGTTCCCCATTTGCTTTAGAAGAAGAAAGGAAGAACTTGACAAGTTATGTTTATTATTTTAAAGAAGAGCATCAAATAAAAGACTGACTTAAGTCATCTCATCTACTATTCAATGATTATTTCCCTGATTGGTGTTCTCCTAGTAAAGCCAAGATGTGGTCCAGCTGTGCCTCCACAATCTTTTCCATTTGACTTCTCCTCTCACAGACCTGAATTCAAAGGTAGCTAGCTACTCTTCAGAGTGGACTTCTTGTCAGACACATGGGCCAGAGGTCCCCAAACCTTCTTGGTTCATCATTTTTCCATGAATCCCCTAGATCAAAAGTATATAGTTTCCATAACTTGATAATTATTTATGTGTTGAGGATTTAGTAGATCATTATGAAAAATTGAAAGAAAATATAAAATATATTTTTTAAAATTCTTTAATGACCACAATTACTCGCTAATTGGTCACTGTTGGGTCCTGCAAAACTTCTCATATCTTGGAATTCTATAGGATACTACCACCCTCACTTTCCATTCCACATTGATTTGTGTGCAGTGCTTGCTTTTATAGCACTCTAGAAAATCTAGTTTGGCAAAGACAAATGTTATCAAAAGTTTGGATGTGGTATGATCTCATATTGAAATTGTGAACTCTCTTGAACTAGAAGTTTGCACAGGGTCCAGTGGTTGTCTGGTGTTGCTACGTTTCCCTCAAAAATGTAAAATACCCCACAGCACCCCTGTGATTCCAGTGTAACACCTTGATGCCTTGTGCACAGTTTGGGGACCACAAATATAGACATTTGCAGAGTCAAGAGTATAGAATGGCTTGAAAATGATGGGTGGTCATTTTCCCTGTACACTAGAGCAAACTATACTCAAACTCTATTACTGACTTTGATAAATGTTAAGATAAGTATTTTATGGAGACATTTAAAATAATTACTTTAATAATAGAATATTTATGGAAAAATACTTTTGAGAATTAATATATAATGATGGTAATATAATACTTGTACACTCTTTGAAGTTCACAAATACTTTTGCTGTATTTTGCTATGTTATAGGAAGAAGAATTATCCCAGAGAGAGACTATGTCCTCCTTTAAGCCTCCTGCAATCCTACCCACCCTCATGCAGATCTATCACCAACACTGTCATAAGCTTGAGACACATGTGAGTGTACTCTCTCTCTTCCTCAAACATCTATAGTTTTTTGCTTGTAATTTTCTTAGGGAAAATTTTTGTATTCTTTCTTGGGTTGTAGCAAACCCTTACTTTTGTGGTCTCATTTCATGGATCATAAGCACCTTGTTGTCAAAATCATGTCAAATTCTTTTTAATTTCCTCAAAAGCACTTTGATGTAGAGCATTATCAGCTCACAGAAGCTATTTTTTGAGTAAGTGAATGAACAGTTAAAAGGATAACGAATCCCCCTGGGTCTTTCACCAAAAAGTCAGATGTCTGCGCTAATCTGGGTTAAAATGAAAAATTGTTTTAATTTCATCACTTTTAGATCTATGTTCCAAGGGCCACTTATTCTATTTTTAGGAGGGAATAAAAGAGGAGAGAACCAATTACTAATGTTGTTTCAGTTACAGTAAACTTGAAAGTAAACTTTCTCAAACCCACAGTACTACCAGGAGTATATTTAAAGCAATGGAATTTTCTTGATAAATCTGAGGGAAGAAAGGTTACCTGGAAAGTATATTTCCACCATTGTAAACTTAAGTGGAGAACTGACTTACTCTTCCCCTGAGCATTCAAAGAGTTTTGTAGCTATTTTGAAAATAGTTGGTGTAAATGCATAAATTTTTATGGATTGGGAAGTTAAGGCACCTAGAGTCTAAAACTTTTGGCTGAGTCCACAGTTATTTTCTAGTGGAAGAACTGATTTAAGGCTTTCTGTCTCACAATGCAATTCACAGACCACTGTGAATAACAGGAAACAAATAATTGCTTTGAAGAATCTATTAATGCAGTTCAGCGAGTATAATACCTAAAACAGCCAAAATTCAATGTTTTATATCTATGGTCACACCATAATACAGTCAATTGTCTATTAAGAAACATTTTAGATCAAAACACCTAATTATTACTCCTAACTGAGAAATACATCAGCATCATAGGTAAATTTCTGCCTGTGCTTTGCGTTTGTCTGCAAGATAGTTTACTAGAAGCTTGAACTGAAAAGCAGGAAAGAATACTGAAAAGGTAATTAAATGAAACTTTAAAAATATTTCTTTCCAAATTAGAAGCTCATTGTTTGCATTCATTTTGTCTTTAAAGTGGTATAGATTTTGGAAATACTAGACAAATTCATATAAAAATACAATTAAAAATATATTCCCAAATCAAATATAAATGACTTAGATTTTTGGCCACTCTAGAAAATCAGATTTCTGGCTGTACAAAGGAACTCATTCATTATCACTAGCTTTTAGCATAGACTAGTAAAAGATGCTGATTTTCCTCATCTAGAGTCACGTTGAAAAAGGCAGAGTAGAAAGTAGCTGGAAATCGGATAGCTAACAAGATGATATTTGGGCTAGATACCACTGATAAGCAAGATATAACAATTTTGTTGGTGGCTATTGAGGTCTAGGAGAAAACTGATATTTTCATCTATTTAGTTTATGTACTGGCAAGATGGGAGGGTTACAAGGCTAGTACAGGATATGAGAAGACCTTTGCAAATCAAGCTTTCAGTTGAAATGTTTGAGCCCTTCCTTTGCTTCTGATGTCAAAGGATATTGGGGATGTTTAGGTAACAATAGGGATCACCCCAAACCTTCATAGGCTCTGCTCAAATTATTTTTCTTTTGCCAGTGGAGTTTTCAGCCTAGAAAGTATAAAGTATGTTATCAAAATCTGCATCTGAAGAATGCATCAAATATAATAGAGAAGAAAATGGTATCTTCAGAGCAGACAATTTGATTATGTTTATAGGAAACTTCTGCAACCTCAAGAAATAGTCTTTCTGTTGTATATTTACTATTACAATTCCATTTGCAAGGTCAGTGCTTAGTAGATTTGTGAGGGTGGTATCATGATGCAGGAAGAAATGTTTGTAGTCCAATGCCCAAAAGTAACAGATAAGGGCTAAGAGATAGGTAACACATGTGGGTTATTTGAAATACTACCACCTGTGTCTTGTGTTTGTTCTAAGGAAGAGTAAAAGTGTCAGGGTTTAATGCAGAAAGGGCACTACTCTTAGCTGCCAGGGATTTATGAGAGTAACCACCAATATTTACGAGTATAGTAAATTCATCTTGAGTGTTTGAGGGTCAGACATTATATTGGGTGCTTTTTTCTTCCTCAGAGAACCCTCCTTGATATGAATCATGGAATTTTTTTATGTCTTGCTTTTCAGTGTTCCTTCTGTTTACAAATGTGGTCATTTGCAAAGTGAACCCCACATAGCTCTTTGATCTGCAGGGCCGTAAGTATACTTGGGGTCTGTCTCATTTTTGTTCTAAAGTTTTTTCAAAATATTTTTCTAGGTGTCATAGTCCACATAAAGGCCCTTTTTCCCATTCTAAGTTATGCTCTGGAATTATAGTTCCAATTTCAGGTTCAACTGACAAAATGAGATCACTGGGCCACTGTTACATTTGTACCTTATTTAACTAGTAAATATTGTCAGAAGGCATTTGATAGTCTATCCCAAAAATCTCCTATAGATGCATCGTTTCTCTATTTGTAGAGAAAATTATGGCACAATCCATTTTTATTAAAAAAATTTGTTGGCTGGGCTCGGTGGTTTAATCTGTAATCCCAGCACTTTGGGAGGCTGAGGCAAGTGAATTGCCTGAGCTCGTGGATTCAAGACCCACCCGGGCAACTTGGGGAGACCTCGTCTCTACAATAAATAAATAAAAAATTAGCCGGGCGTGGTAGCACACGCCTGTAGTTCTGGCTACTTGGAAGGCTGAGGCGGTAGGATCGCTGGAGCCCAGCAGGTTGAGGCTGAGGTGGCCGGGAAGGCGCCACTGCACTCCAGTCTAAGCGACAGAGTGAGACTCCGACTCAAAAAAAAAATTATATATATACCTAACATATATATAAGTATGTTAGGTATAGTGTTTTTTTCCCATATCAGTCTAATCAGCTTTTGCCATCTAGCATTTATTTAGCATCTGAGGTTCCAATCAACATAAGTTAGGTGATATCATGTCATCAACATCATGTTATGACATAGATCAGGTGACCCTGAATTCCCCAAGAGAATTTGAAATTCTATGAATAGTTGCAAAGAGAAGAGAAGAGAAACTTTTATTCATAGTTCTTATTTCAAGATTCAAGGTTAAAATTCTGCAGTGACCTGCATACTAGGTTTATGGGAAGATAGACTTCTTAAAGGTAATTAACATGTTTGAGGTATTAGAAGAATTGTTGGAAAAAGGTAGCAGGACTGGGCAAGGAGGTGAGAAAAGAGGAGGTGCAGAAGAGAGAAAAGAGGGAAGCAGGAAAATAAAAGTGGGATATATGAGGGAAACTGGAGGACAATGGGGAAGCAGAGTTACTAGGAAAATAGGTCTAGTTTGTACTTGCTTAAATTTGTCTGTTTGCTTATTAGTATTGCTGGAATAATCTTTTATTGAAACAAGTTTTGGAACAAAATTTTGTTTCGGAAACTTTGCATACCAATCAAGAAATGCTACCCACTGGGCTTGTGATACCGCCAATCTACATTCATGGGGTGCTTTTCCATATGTTTGTATCATCTACGATTTCTTTAATCAATGTTTTGTAGTTTTTTGTTGTTTTCTGAGATCTTTTACCTCCTTAGTTGAGTGTATTTCTATATATTTTGCTTTATTTTTTTGTGTGGCTATTGTAGGTGGAGTTCTACCCTTGATTTGGTTCTCAGCTTTGTCGGTTTTGTTGTATAGAAATGTTATTAATTTGTGTAGATTCATTTTGTATCCTGAAACTTTACTGAATTTATTTATCAAATCTAAGAGGTTTTGAGGAGTCTTTAGAGTTTTCTAAGATGATGTCATCAGCAAACAGATAATTTGACTTTTTCTTTTCCAATCTGGATGCTTTTTATTGATTTTTTTCTCTTGACTGTTTTGGCTAGGACTTCTGGTACTATGTTGAATAGGTGTGATGAAAGTGGACATTCTTGTCTTATTCAGTTCTTGGGGGGAATGTTTAAAAAAATTTTCCCATTCAGTATTACGTTTGCTGTGGGTTTGTTGGATATGGTTTTTATTATTTTGGGTTATATCTTTGATGCCTAGTTTGTTTTGGATTTTTATCATGAAGAAATGCTGAATTTTATCAGTTTTCTTTACATCTATTGAGGTGATCGTAGTTTTTATTTTTAATTCTGCTTAGGTGGTGAATCACATTTATTGATTTGTGTATGTTGAATCATCCTTGCATTTTTGTAATAAATCCCACAAGATTTTGGTATATTTCACTGTAATTTTTTAAAATTTTTCTTTATGTTTTATATTTTAATTTAAAGATGTGGGGTACAATTAAGGATTAGGAATACAAGTGGTCATCATACAGATAAAGTTCGAGTCTCCCTTTGGTCCCCACTTTGCCTGGTTTGAGATCAGGTACCCTTATTGATGTTGTGTTCCCCCACCCCCAGTCCAGAAGTATCCTGCTACTGGGAGTACTGCTAATCCCTTTCTTATAGTATTACAGTAAATGTTCAGGGCCCGCTTATGAGTGAGAACATGTGGTACTCTGTTCTTTGTTTCTGTGCTATATCACTGAGTATTATAGACTCTAAATCAATCCAAGTTGCTGCGAAGTCCATATGCTTTTAATCTATGTTGATCAAGACTATTGGGCTTTAGTCTTCTTTTTTGTTGTGTCCTTCCCTTACTTTGATATCAAGGTGATACTGGCTCTCTAGGATGAGTTAGGGAAGATTTCCTCTACCTTGATTAGAGCAGTTTCAATAGAATTGGTTCCAATTTTTCTTTGCATGTCTGATAGAATTTGATTATGAATCCATCTTGTTCTTGGCTTTTTTGCTAGGAGATATTTTTAATTGGATTTTTGTTGTTGGGAGGTTTTTATTACTCATTTATTCTCATTATTTATTATTGGTTTGCTTAGGATTTCTTGTTCTTCCTGATTCAATTTTGGAATATTGTATGTTTCCAGAAATTTGTCTATTTCCTGAAGATTTTCTAGTTTGTGAATATAGAGATGTTCACTGTATTCTGTGATGATCTATTTATTTCTGTGTTATTAGTTGTAATGTCTCCTTTTTCATTTCTGATTGTGCTTATTCAAATTTTGTCTCTTTCTTTCTTGCTTAGTCCAATTAGCAGTCTATAAAGTTTGGAACTTTTTGTTTCATTGATTCTTTATATTTTTTAAATCTCAATTTCAATTAGTTTGACTCTGATCTTTGTTATTTCTTTCCTTCTGCTAGTTTTTGGTTTGGTTTGTTCTTTTATTTTCCTAATTCCTTGAGGTGTGACATTAAGTTGTTAATTCGTGATCTTTCTATCTTTTTTATGTAGGCATTTCGCACTACAAACTTCCCTCTTAGTACTGTTTTTGCTGAATTTCAGATGTTTTTGCATGTTGTATATCTATTTTTACTTTTCTATTTTTTAAAAAATTCTATTTCAGTGTTATAATTAACCTAAATCTCATTAAGGAGCAGCTTGTTTAATTTCTATGCATTTGTATAGTTTTAAGAGTTCTTGAAATTGATTTCTAGTTTTATTCCACTTGTGGTCTAAGAAGACACTTGATATGATTTCTTTTTTTGTTGTTCAAATCTACTGAGACTTGTTTTGTGACCTAACATATGGTCTATTGAAAAATGTTCCATGTGCTGATAAGAAGAATGCATATTCTGCAGTTGTTAGACAATGTTCTGGAAATGTGTATTAGGTTCATTTGGCCTAGAGTTCAATTGAAGTCCAGTGTTTATTGACTTTCTATCTCAGTGATCTGTCTAGTGCTGTCAGTGGGGTGTTGAAGTTCCATACTATCATTGTATCTTTTTTTAAAATTTACTATTATTTTTAAAAGTTAGTATTATTTTCTCTGTGGTTATGGGTGCTCTAGTGTTGGGTGCATACATATTTATAATTGTTATATCTTTTTAAATATATGTTTTATTTTATAGTAAGGTACAAGTCAGGATTAGGTACATAAGTGGTCTACATATAGGTGAAGTTTTGGGCCTCTCATACATTCTCACTTCACCTGGTTTAGGATCAGGTACCCTTATTGATGTTATGTACCCTCCACTCCCTTCCTCTCCTGGCAGTGTCCCACTACTGTCAATCCCTTTCTTGTAGTATTATGATAAATGTTGAGGGTCTGCTTATAAGTAAGAACCTGTGGTACTCAGTTCTTTCTTTCTGTGATAGATCACTGAGTATGATAGACTCTAAGTTCATCCAAGTTGTTGGGAAGTACACAATTTTATCCTTTATGGCTGCATAATATTCCATTGTGTATATGTACAACATTTTTTTAATCCAGTCCAGTTTTGATGGGCAGCATGGTTGGTTCCATGTTTTTGCTATTGTGAATAGTGTTGCAATAAACATGAGTGCACAGGTATCTTTTATGTAGAATGATTTGATTTAAGTTCCTCAGGTATATTCCCAGAAGAAGGATTGCTGGGTCATTTGGAAAGTCAATTTCTAGATCTTTCTGAAATAACCATACTATTTTTCACAGAAGTTGTGCTAATTTACACTTCCATCAATGGCATAGAAGCATTTCCTTTTCTCTGCATCCTCTCCAGCATCTGTTTTTGTTTGTTTGTTTGTTTGGTTTTTGGTTTTTGGTTTTTTTAGGTATAAATGATGGCCATCCTGACTGGAGTTAGTTGGTATCTCTCTGTAGTTTTGATTTGCATTTCTTTGCTGATTAGTGAGGTTGAGCATCTTCCATGTATTTGTCGGCTGTTCATATGTCTTCTTTTGAGAAGTGCCTGTTCATGTCTTTTGACCATTTTTTAATAGGGCTGTTTCTTTTTTCCTTAAGGCATGTTTGAGTTCCTTGTAAATTCTTTATGCTAAGCCTTTGTCAGATATAAAATTGGCAAAATTTTTTTTGTCCATTCTGTGGGCTGTTTTCCCACTTTTTATGGTTGCTTTTGTAAAGCAAAAACTTTTCAGTTTGATAAGGTCACATTTGTCCATCTTATCTCCTATGTCATGGGCTTTTGGGTTATGATCAGGAATCTGCTAACTCTTTCAATGTCTATAGGGTGTCTCCTGCTTTTGTTAAAATTCTTATAGTTTGAGGTTTTATGTTTAGTCTTTTGTCCATTAGGAGTTGATTTTTGTGTGTGGTGATAGGTAGGGGTCCTATTTCATTCTTTCATAAGTGGTTAACCAGTTTTCCTAGCACCATTTACTGAATAAGTTCTCTTCTCCCCAGTGGTTGTTGGTGGAGTCTTCATTGAAGATTAGTTTGTTGAGAGATTGAGATTTTGCTTCTGGAATCTCTATTCTGTTCCATTGGTCTATATGGCTGTGCTTGTACTAATACCAGGCTGTTCTGATTCTTGTACCCTTATAATAAAGTTTAAAGTCTGGAAGTGTGATCCCTCTTGCTTTGTTTCTTTTACTGATGATTGCTTTGGCTTTTCATGTTTGTTTTTGTTTCCATATGAATTTCTGTATTGTCATTTCTAGGTCTGAGAAGAATGATGTTGGTAATTTAATGGATATTGCATTGAATCTGTAGATTGGCTTGGGTGGGCTGGGCATCTTAACAATGTTGATTCTTCCCATCCATGAGTGTGGAATATTTTTCCATTTGTTTGGGCCTTCTTGATTTCTTTGAGTAGTATTTTATAATTTTTGTTGTAAAAGTCTTTCACTTCTCTGGTTAGGAAGATGCCAAGGTATTTCATTTTTTTGTGTGTGTGGCTATTGTGAATGGGATTATGCTGTTGATTTGATTTTCTGCCTGTTTGTTATTTGTCTTATGCAGGTTGACTTTGTACCCTGATACTTTGCCAAAGTCCTTTATCAGTACAAGAAGGTTTTTGACAGATTCCCTTGAGTTTTCCAAGTATAGGATTATATCATCAGCAAAGAGGGATAGTTTAACTTCTTCTTTTTCTATTTGGATACATTCGATTTCCTTCTCTTATATGATTGCTCTAGCTAGGACTTCCAACACAATGTTGAACAGGAGGGGTGAGAGTGAGCAGCCTTGTCTTGTTCCAGTTTTCAGGAGAAATGCTTCCAATATCTGTTCATTTAGCAATATGTTGACTGTGAGTTTATCATAGATGGCTCTTAACATTTTGAAGTATGTTCCCTCTATGCCTAGGTGTTCAAGAGTTTTTATATAGAAGGGATGCTGGAGTTTATCAAAAGCTTTTTCTGTGTCTATTGGTATAATCATGTGGTTATTGTTTTTACATCTGTTGATGTATTGAGTTATCTTTAATTCTTTTTTGCTGATGTTGAACCAGCCCTGCATACTGGGGATGAAACTTACTTGGTCATGAATTGATCCCGTTAGCATTATTTAATGACTGTTTTTGTCTTTTGTTATATTGTTGATTTTAAATCTTTTTTAAAAAATCTTTTATTGGTGTAGTCACTCTGCTCCCATTTGGTTTCCATTTGAATGGAATATCTTCTTGACCTTTTTTCCTGGAATCTATAAGTGTCTTTAACAGTTATGTGAGTTTCTCATAAGCAGCACATGATTGAGTTTTGTGTTTCTTTTTCCTTTTTAAAAATTCATTCTGCTAATCTATATATTTTAAGTGGTACATTTAATCCATTTGCATTCAAAATTAATAATGATATGTGAAGTTTTGCTCCTGTTAATTTTTATCTAGTTCCTTTGTAGTCTCAATTGTGTTATTGTTTTTTTTAACACCTATCCATTTTATACTTGCATGCATTTTTACAATGAAAATATCAACATTTTCTTTCCATATTTTGAACTTCCTTGAGCATTTTTTGTAGGGCCAGGCTAGTGGTGACAAATTCCCTTAGCATTTCATTGTTTGGGAAACACTTTATTCCTCCTTCATTTATAAAGCTTTGGTTTATCAGGATACAAAATTAGTCGTTGATAGTTATTTTTTAAGAAGTATGAAACTTGGACCTCAATCTCTCTACTTTGTAAAGTTTCTGCTGAGAAATCTGTGAGTTGATTTTATTCGTTTGTTTTTTTATAGGTGACTAGGCATTTTTCTCTTGCTGATTTTTAGCCATTTTCCCCTCCATATTGATTTTAGGTAGTCTGATGACTACACATCTTGATGAAGTCCATCTTGCGATGTATCTCTCCGGAGTTCTTTGAGCCTCTTGTATTTGGATGTCTAAATCTCTAGTCGACTAGGGAAGATTTCTTCAATCATATACTAAAATAAGTTTTCCAAACTTTATATTTTTTCTTCTCCCTTAGGAATACCTATAACTTGTGAGTTTGGATGTTTTACATAATCTCATACTTGCCGAAGGATTTTTTTTTAATATTTTTTATTTATTTATATTTGACTGGATTAATTAGAAAAATCTGTCTTTAAAATGTTCAAGGGGCCGGGCTCAGTAGCTCAGCCTGTAATCCCAGCACTTTGGGAGATCAAGACTAGTGGATTGCCTGAGTCCACACGTTCCAGACCAGTCCAGGCAACTTGATGAGATCTCATCTCTAAAATAAATAAAAAATTAGCCGGGCATGGTTGCATGTTCCTTTAGTTCCGGCTACTTGGAATGCTGCGGCAAAAGGATCGCCAGAGCTCTACAGGTTAACGCTGGGGCGGTCTTGAGTGTGCCACTGTAGTTTAGCCTGGGCGAGAGAGTGAGACTCCAACTCACAAAAAAAACCACAGACACAAAAAACCCAATAAAAGGTTCTTTCTTCTGATTGATCCAATCTATTGTCAAGGTTTTAAACAGTATTTTGTAATTTTCTCAATAAATTTTTATTTCCAGAAGTTCTATTTTTTTAATGTATATCTTTTTAGTAATCTTAAAATTTATATTCTGAAATGTTTTTATGATTTCCTTATGTTCTCTTGGATCTCATTTAGCTTCTTTAAAATCAGTATTACTTATCTGGTATTTCAAAGTTTTCATTTTTGTTAGGCTCTATTGTTGGAAAATGAGTGTGAATCTTTGGGAATGTTGTAATATTTTGTTTTTTTAAATAGTTCCAAAATTGTCTCTGATTTTTTCTCCTCTGGATAAACTATCTCTTATTATTTTTGAATTTGCCTTTATTTGGACAGGAGTTTTTTTCCCTTGACGATGAGACTACAATGTATATTGTATAGGGTTGTTTGGCTCTGGTTCTGAGTGCTTTCAGAGGCAAAGACTGTATGACTTTCTTCCTTACAGATAGCTTTTGTATGGTGGCTTTCTCAAATGCTGGTTGTAGTAGCACTGCACTGAGCATTTGACCAGGCTCACTTCCTCCTGCAGGACTGAAAGAGCGGAGGTCTCAGGAAGCATTTCTCATTCCTCCCCAAGAGTTGTGCAGCACTTCTGTCAGCAGACTTTGTGTTGGGTTGTGCAGTTCAACCTCAGGCCAGTAGGTGATAGTTATCGGTAAGAGCCAGCTGCAGCAAAAGCAAATGTGTATATGTGATCTTTGTTTACTAGGACAAGCTCTCTAGCCACAGGCAATGGGCTGGTCTGTGGAATGTACATTGCCCTATGCTTCTTGCTCAGCTCCTGAGAGGGAAACAAAGATAGGGCCATCCTCATAAATCCCGATGGTGGGCACAAGAAACAACCCTAACATGAGTGAAAGGTATAGTGGTGTATACTCTTTATGACGTTCTTATTTATAAATAGCCTTAATGTGATTGCTTTCCAGGAGAGGGTTTACACTTAGGTACCTTATTAGAGCTGGTGGCAGTCATATCTCAGGTTCTCTGTGTGACAGTTGGCCACTTCTAAATGTGGACCTAATAATCTACAACTCCTAAGAGGTAGATAACCTGAATGAACACTTTCACTGAATCAAAACCAAATTCTCAGGATGCAAAATTAAGACAGAATGATAACGTCATCCAGTTTTATTGGTGACTCATGGCAAAATTTGTTCAGGTGGACACTGGTTCCATGAGAACTATAACTTGCTTGTTGGTTCATTGAATCAGCTAGAACAACAGGCTTAAGGATGTGTGCCTGAGTTCCATCCTGTGATTCTGTTTTGTTGTTGTTGTTATAACAAATGATGCTTTTAAACCACACAGTACAAATCAGTAGCACAAAAGACAGCACATATACGATGAAAAGAGGTAGCCTAATCCCACCAAGGACGCCAAACAATGAAAATCAGTGACAAAATCCTGGCACCAAACTGAGAATAACTAGCTGTGAGTGAATTACGAAGGAAGTAATTTCTCCATGGCAATGCAAATCAGACCTGGTGCTAACCTACTAATCATGAACTCCACCAGCCACAAGCAGCAAATGACAAGGAAACTCTGTGGGTAATGTATGTAGTAAAAGTCTTGGATCTGTGGCAATGAAAAGAGAAGACTGACTTGGTGGGTCATTTAGCGAACTGTAGAAATAAATGAACACCACCTATATGAGAACAAATGGAGGCCAATTACTTAGTACCTGCTATGGAGAGGAAGTCAGTCACTGCCACTTGTGTTTGTCAGAGACTCAAAGGCAAGCAAAATAATAGGAAAGCTTTATAATGGAAAAAAGGGGGGCTTCAGGTTTACACTGAGTGGAGGCTGTTGCCATGGAGAAGCGGGAAGCAGCTAACTGGAAATGGACACTTTTTGCACTTGGTGTGGTGGGCGTATTTGACTTTCTCTGGTTAGTGCTACATTGAAAGCAGGGGGGGAAAAAGGGAAGATGGCAGTAATTAATAAAGCACTGATTGTTCTGTCCTGTAGATATTGTTGGTCAGAATTCTATGATGATAGTTGGTCTAGCTATTGTCCATTTTGTGTATTTGGTCTCTTACAATTATGTACTTACTCTAAAATATCAGTGTCATGATTAAGCAGATGACAACAGTTAACAAACTAACTTGTTTCACATAGATGACAAAGTATGTACAAAATTTTAGCCAAAAGTTTACTAATTTTAAAATTAATACAATAAAATAAAGCCCAATAAGTATGCCATCTGAAATAATAATCTCAAAGAAGTTATTTTAAAAATCCATTTATATGTTTCCAGAATATTCTAAGACATCATTTTAATGTCACTACCATTTCTCCTTGAGATTGTTTTAAAGTGAATAAGTGATCCTACCAAGTGTGAGCTAAACCATTTGGCAGAGAGTAGGGTGAACTATTTTAGACTTTTTCATCTCTGACAAGTGCTGCACTGTGTGACTAAGTAGCATGAAAGACTGAAACTAGAAGAAATCTTTGGAATACTCACTTCTTCATTGCAGTCAGTAAATGGCACTTTTTTTTTTTTGAGTTGGAGTCTCACTCTGTCACCCAGACTGGAGTGCAGTGGCCACTTCCGGCCACCACAGCCTCAACCTGCTGGGCTCCACGATCCTTCCGCCTCAGCCTTCCAAGTAGCCAGAATTACAGGCATGCGCTACCACGCCCGGCTGATTTTTTGATTTATTGTAGAGATGAGGTCTCGCTACCCAGGCGGGTCTCGAACCCGTGGGCTCAGGCAATTCACTCACCTCAGCCTCCCAAAAGCGCGGGATTACAGGCTGAGCCACCAAGCCCGGCTCTCCTTCCACCATTTGCTAGTCTTTCCCATGTAACTCTTCTAACACCTCCATTTTCATTTCATTTCCCCAGGGCAATGCAAATCATTTTTTTCCCCCTTGAGCTTGACACAGAAAAAGATAGTTCACCTTAACTGGTTCCAAACCTACCATGACTGACTAGTTAGTGCCTCTGACTTTTTCAGAATCCATTTCATCTCAAAAAGCACAAATTTTCTCATGTGAAAGAACATTTAAACTTTAAACAAACACAAGACAATATTTGTTTTTGAAACAGCTGACTGTTATGTTTCACTCAGAAAACTTAAAAAAAAAAAGATAGGGCAACCCCTTTGGGTCCCCTCCCACCAAGGGGGCTTCTCTGTCCTCTCAATAAATCTTACTTTCTCACTTTTCAGCAAAAAAAAAAAAAAAGAAAGATATATATGGGAGAATGACATCTAAGGAGACCAATACAGTGTTTTACACTATTTTCACACATACACACCGTGATAAATGCCCTAACTGCATACATTTGGAATCAAAATCATCTCTTCACCAAAGAGAGCCATACAAAAGTTGCAAGCAGTTGTTGTCTGCAGGTTCCAGAATCTTTATGTCTTGTGCAGATGGAATGCATCTTCTTAGGATCTGGTTATATATGAAAAGCTTCCTCACTGCAAACAATTCAATATATGGTGGTGGAGAGAGAAAGATTAGTGTAATAGAAAAAGCTAAAAACTCCTACTTAATTTATGTATGATATAACATGATCTCTGGTATCGGTTTTAAAATACTGCAGCAAACAAAATGAGGGAAGAGATGTAAAAAGATTGGCAGAATGTCAATGATTTTTGAACTGAATGAGAGAGCATTTGTTATTTAACTTCTTCTACTTTTGTATATATTCAACATTTTTTACAATAAAGTCTGAAAAATCTCTCCCACCTTGGCAAGGGGCATGTGAAAGACAAGAGTTAGGGTCACGGTCCATATGATAAAATGTGACCAACTTAGCAAGGACTCCCTGTCTGGCAAAGAATGTAGGATTCCCTAGTCAGTGCCTGGTTCTCCCTTTTTCTGAAGTCAGGAGTCTCTCTCTTGTTTATTACTCCCTATGGCCACTTGAGATGAGCAATCTGAAAGATGTCCCTTTAGGAGATGATATTTTTAATGGTCCACTTTCTGTGGGCACATGTTCAGAGCCTAGACAGTGTTTTAGGGATTTAGCAAACACAACACTAGTGGCCGGGCTTGGGGGTCTCTTGGGCAATATAATTTCATTACAAATTAAATAGGCTTTTGACCTGCTTTTACTTTTGCTCTCCACAAGCCAGTAAACAAAGTAAAAAAATCTTGTCAAATGGCTAGAGTCTGCAAGGGAATATAAATAAGACAGTATCTGGAGTTAACTATCTTGGGTTATCTACCTCGGTTGCTTACTATATATGCTGCCTTGGAAAACCCATAAGATTGAGTTTCCATATCTGCAAATCAAAAACTTTTTGAGAAACAGGACCAGAATATGAGGGAGGACCAACCCCAAAATACTGGAATTTATTCATTTTTTAAAAATGTGTATTTATTCTTACACATTTATACTTCAGTCACTTTCAAAGTACTCTCTATTTGGTGTGATATACCTATTGAGATGCTTTTTTCACTGCTCAAAATAGTTTTTCAACTTGTCAATTTTTATGTCTGTTAGTGCTTCTGCTGTTTTTTGTTCACCTCTTCCACTTTGGCAAAATATTTCCCTTTGACTTTTTTCATCCTGGGAAACAAACAAACAAAAAGTTGCTTGGGGCAAGATTGGGTGAATAGAGAAGGTAGAACACGGGGGTCATGCTGTTTTTGATCCAAAACTACTGAACAAGCAGCGCAGTGTGGGCAGATGTGCCCATAAATCACCCACCCTGAAATGGGCAATGCATTAAAAGAGTCTCCAAAAAAAAAAACATTCACTGAAGTCAAATGCAGCCTCTCATGACAACACTAGCTGGTACATTGGTGACAATGAATTCCTAAAATACTTACCTAGAGGAAAAAACCTTGTACAACAAGGGGTCTATCCTCTAAAAGATAATTCTGGGTACTTTAGTTCCCCCTCACACTAGCTTTTCATTTCATGAGGTAATTTAGAGGCTCAAACTACATTTTCAAGGAGGTTTTGTAAAATGTTGAACCCTTTAAAGTGGGCATTATAGTTCTCCCTATTTTGGTTTGTTTTCACAACTTGATATGGTAGGCTTTCCAAAGTTTCAAAGAAAAAATTCCCTAATTCTATGCCACAACTCCAGAAAAAAGAAAGCTAGAGAGAGTCATGAGCTTTCAAAGATTAAATTCTGCTTGGGTTACTGTTTTTGACCTCAGAAAGTGAGAAAGGGGCATGGTACCCAAAGAACACACCCTACATGGTAAGTCAGGCACTTCTCCAAAGAGTACATCTTTTAAAATTGTATATGTAATAGAAAGAAGGGAGCAAAAGGACTACAGACAAATAACACTTAAAAATTATGTCAGGAATAATCTGTAGCAAAATAACGAAGACTTAAAAGGAGTTCAAATAATAATCACAAAGGGCAATTTTATTTATGTTCAATGTATTGGTTTCCTATTACTACATAAAAACTTACTTCAAGCACCCATCTATTACCTTAAAGTTTTCATCCTGCAAGCAAGGCACTGGCTGGTATTGCAATCTCCTCTGAGACTCTGGTCCTCTTCCAAGCTCATATATTTTCTGGAAGAGTTCATTTCCTTGTAGTTGTATATCTTGTAGTGACTTGCTCTTTCAAGAGCAGAGGAAGAGAAAGTATCTATTGTTTCTTGCCTCTGAGCTCAGGGAATGTCTAAATTATCTTTTAAAGGGCTCTGTGGATTAGATGGGCCTACCCAGAGCAATCTTCCTTTTGATTAACTCAAAATCAACTATTTAGGGACATTAATTGCATCTGAAAATCTCCCTTCCATTTTGCCACATAAAGTAACACAATCATATGCATAACATTTCATCACTCTTGCCATATTCTAGTGGTTAGAAGCAAGTCACAGGTTCTGTGTACTCTCAAAGCCATTGGATTACCCACAGACATGACTCATGGGGGAGTTATCATAGGATGTGTTGGCCACCTTTGGAGAAATAAGACCTGAATCCATTCAGTAGAGTGTTTATTAAGCCCACAAGATGTACCAGGTACAGTGTTAGGTATGGGAATACTAAGATGGGAAAGTCACTGACCTGTCCTCCTTGCAATAGCTTAGTTTAGTGCAAAATATAGGCCAGAGATATGGGACCAAATGAGAGAAAAAACAAATCTCTGTCTTTTGCTTCTACTTTCTAATGAAAACACAGTGAAGAGGAATGATCTTCAAACTGAAAAGAACAGACATGGAGCAGGGAGTGAAGAGCAAGGCAGATAAAGGAATACTATAAAAACACTTAACTACTCTGAATGCATTAACAATCATTTGGCTTATAGGTATCACTGAGGATAGGGAGAAACCTTATAAATAAAGATGCAGAAGTGCTGTCAGTGATCGTTGAGCAATCAAGAAGAGAAGAAGTGCTGGAAAACTGTGCTAGAAAAAAATACTCTACTGAAAATTTATGTAACAAATGTTGTTTAGGAGAACCGGATGTGTAGATAATCAGGCTCGAGCTCTATAATTCTCTTGGGTGGTCTTGGACAACCGTGGTGCTTATTTATATCTTAAGTCAGCTTCACAGGCCCAGCTATGATGCTTAAGGGTTGAAGCCATTGCCTCTCAGACACTGAGGGGATGCCTGCCCACAACGAGAATGTGGAAGAATAACGGCTATACTTCTCTTTGCTGATTAAAGCATGGAGACCAATAGGAAATGAGATTTGGTTCCAGAAAACCGAATCACTTCATTGAAGCTTATTATTTGAACTAATGCACCTTATTTTTTTCTCCCAGCTTTGATGCTAGGAAAGTAAAGAGGGAGGGAGGGGAGGAGAGAGAAAGAGAGAGAGATTAAAAGCTGGAAAGCTGATTTATATAACCAATCTTTGGAAACATTTCTTAAGGTCTGCTGTCTTCATAGGCGATAGGCATTTTCAGACCCTGAATTGCAAGGTTAGCATTTCCCCAAGAATAACCTAACAGAGCACTCAAGATATTCCTCAAAGGCCAAGAACCTAAAATATCTATTGTGTGTTCTTCTATCTCTAGTCCCTGAGCAATCAGGGATCATTCGTCAGTGTCCTGAAGAGTGTTTTCTTTATTGCCACTTTGCTCTCCCCGCACTCAATCTTTACAGCTGTGCTGTGCTCACACTGGGTCTCTGCGCAGAACCACCTGACTTCTTGCCCAGCACAGAGCTCCCGTCTGCCCAAATTCTCACAATCTAGAGAACTTGCTTCAATTGGTAGAATTTGCAGCAATATGTCCCCCGAGTGTCCTTGTCTGAAATGATTTTTCTCCTCCTGTAAACTCTCTGAGTCATTGCCCCTTGGTCTTGAAACGGAAGATGCTGCACAACTCTCTCTGAAGTGTGACAGTGCCCAGAGGCAGTGCATACTTTGTGAGGTTGTCATAGGGAAGCTTCTGTTGGCCAAGCTTTGACCTCTTGGCCTTAAGAATGTTTGGGCTCCAACCCAAGCCATGCATCATTCCCCACCCCCACCTTAATCCACCTACAACTGCAAGTAAAAACAAATAAATAAAATTTTTAAAACCTTCCAAATTCCTTTTATCCCAGATGGACTTCCTTCCCTATGGGAAAGGAAAAGTCACATAAAGACTGAAGTTCTTATTATAGCCTGCAGGACCCTGTGATTTAAATCGTGCACACCTCTCAGCCTCATCTTCTATTACCTTCTCAAGCAGAGCCAGAGCAGGTCAAAACTACTTGTATACCCCAAGTACATTCTGTTCTTTTAGGTCTGTGTAAAAGTTCCCAGTTTTCTCAGGCATGAACATTTATTCCTACTTGCCTCTGCTGAGTGTCTCCAAAACTGACTTCGACATTTTCCTCACTTTGGATCTTTCTCTTATTCTTTCAACTCCCCCAAGCCTCAGGCACATTATCTTCTCTGCTTTCTGCTCTAGTGCTTGTTATTTGAATTGTACTGATCTGCTTTCCTGTTTTCTTTTTCCAATATATGAGGAGACTTTAACAAGTTTGTGGAAAATGGAATTAAAAGATAAAAATGAAAAAATTCAACTTTATTTCTCAACATAAGCTCAATCAAGGTCAAGACACTTTCACAAGCAATTATCTCAGTCAAGTAGTCTATCCTTAAAGAACTGAGGGCCCTGGAAATTTAACCATTTCAGTGCAGTCTTATGTTATTAACTGAAGTAATATGGGTGTCCTTTAAAGATCAGGAAACAAAACAAGTCAGAAAGAGCCAAATTAGTATTGTACAATACATGTCTAATGATCTTGCATCAAAACTCTTTCAAAATTGCCCGTGTTTGATGAAAGGAATAAGCAGGAACTTTGTCATGCTGGAGAAGAACTCTCTAACGAAGCTTCCTCAGGCATTTTGTTGCTTGAGCTCTGGCTCACTTTCTCAAAACACTCCTATAATAAGCAGATATAATCATTCCTTGATCCTCCAGAAAGTCAACAAGCTTGACTATCTCCAAAAATGGTTTTCATAGCCTCTGAGCTTTGCTGGTCTACTTTTGCTTTGACTGAACCACTTCCCATTCTTGATAGCCATTGCTTTGATTGTGCTTTGCCTTCAGGATTATATTGTTAAAGTCATGTTTCATCTCTTGTTACAATTTTACAAAGAAATGCTTCAGTATCCTGATCCCACTTAGTTAGAATTTCCATTGAAATCTCTGCTCTTGTTTGCAGCTGATGTAGACACAATGGTTTTGGCACCCATGGAGTGGAAAGATTGTTCCACTTAAATTTTCAGGCAAGAATTGTGAAAACTGAATCAATAGCTCAATTGTCTGTGGTGTTGGCAATTGAGATATCTATGGTATTGGCTACTCTTTCTGCTCTTGAGGGTTCTCTTCAACTAAGGCATGAATAAGATGATTTTTTTTCTTCACAAATTGATATGGATGGTCTGTCACTGTGGGCTTCATCTTCAACATCATCTCATTCCTTTTTAAAATGAGTTATCCATTTGTAAATGATTTCATTGGGACATTGCTCCCTTCAACTTTTTTTTAAAAAGTATACATGATTTCACCATTCTTCCATCCAAGCTTCACCATAAATTTGATGTGTGTTCTTGTTTTAATTTTTGTAGAATTTATTGTTGCTCTAATAGAGGATGTTTTCAAAATGGTGTCTTATCTATGTTAGTGCCTCAAACTAGATTCTGTTCAGATAAGTTTAAACAAGTTGGTCCAAACTTGTTTTGATGCGAAACATTTAAATTCACACACAGCTTTTTCATAACATGTATTTTTCATGAAGTTTTAAAAAACCACTCATATTTAAGTACCATGAGATGTAGAATCATATTTTATTTTTGTACTCCCATCTTTAGCACTGTGTTTTATATAGCAATAAGTATTTGTCAAATGAGTGATAAATGATGCCCACCTTATGTAAAAAAATATAGCAAGGAGGGCCCCAGAGATGGAAAGCCCCCAATCTTAACTAAAAAAGTTTCTTTTTATAGTATTTCTACAATATGATAAACT
Organism: Carlito syrichta; assembly: GCF_000164805.1. Taxonomy (NCBI): domain Eukaryota; kingdom Metazoa; phylum Chordata; class Mammalia; order Primates; family Tarsiidae; genus Carlito; species Carlito syrichta. The sequence continues at coordinate 38,076 of NW_007231645.1, read as the reverse complement.
CTGTAGATTGATGAATATTATGTTGAGAAAAGCAAAGCTTAAAAGACTTATTGTTATTTTACCAATGTTAACCCCAAGATCTTGGTGTGTTTCTGAGAAATGAGACAGATCTTATTACTTTTACAGGTACCTACTGTGAATTATTTAAAAGAATTGAGAATTTGGAATCCACACTCAGTATGTATGATTATGAGACCTATTGAAAACCAGTTCATAATTGACCCAGTGGAAAACATGGAGCCATGTTATAAAAAGGAACTGAGACATCAAAAGTTGTGTTTGTGGCAAATTATTCAGGGAGTGACTGGAAAGTGGTCTATCCTTTGTTTCTTACCAATGTAGAAATTCCTTCCTTCATAACTGATGTAGAACTTTTTGTCTTCTACTTTAAAAATTCTAGAGACAAGGGGCTTAGGGGTTTATAACAAATAGTTCTCATTGTAAATATGCTATTTCTTATATTTATCTGAATTCTGTCTACCTCCAACTTTTATCCATTGACTGTAATTTTGAATCTCAGAAACCACGGAGATTAATCAGCTCTATGTAACAGGGAGTGAATGACTTTATTTTAAGTCTTCTTCTAATCTGGTGAAATATCCTGGTTAATTTGTACAAATTCTAATAGACTCTTACTAATTTGTCAAAGTCCTCTTTATGTATTTTTTAATTTTTTAATTATAAAGATGTGGGGTACAACTCGGGGTTAGGTATACAAACGTTGATTATGCAGGTGCCCTTGTTGAGAAGGTGTGCCCCTCCCTCCCCTAGCAGTTTCCCTCAACTGCCAGTCCCACCCACCTCTGACAGTTTCCCTCTGCTGCTTATCTCTTTCTTATAATATTATAGTTGTTCAAGGTCCACTGACGAGTGAGAACACATAGTACTCTGTTCTTTGTTTCTGTGATAAATCACTGAATATGATCAATTCTAAATCCATCCAAATTGCTGCAAAGTCCATATGTTTGTCCTTGTCAAAGTCCTCTTTAAATTTGTGCACCTAAAATAGAACATCTTACCTGGGAGACTCAAAATTGCATAGAATGAAATACAGCTCCTGTTATTTTTAATCTAAGTTTCTGTTGCTTCAAAAACTCAGTGTGAAATTTACCTTTATATTTTGGTTGCATTTATTATTCCTGTGGCCCATGGAAAAAAAATCCAGAGTTACAATTTGAACTACTACCCAGCTAAGACTCACCTGCTCTTCATTTATTCACTTAAAATTTAAAACCATAACTTTATCTCCTTTGACATCTATTTTGTTAGTTTCACCGTAGCTATGCCATCTATCAAAATATATTGAAACTTGATTCTGTTGACCTTCATATTAACTTTGTGTGATAACTTCACTCAGTACATGAATTTGATTTAAAAACACCTTCTAATCATATGCCCTCATCCAATTCCATTTAACAAGCATTTCCAAGCAGTCAATATGAACGAAACACTGAAGGGATGGAAATTAAATTAGAGGAGGTCAAAGAATTTCTGTTCACCAGGAGTGTGAAATGCCTCTGGGGAAATTATCATTTATGTAAATAGTCATAACACAAGGTACTGTGTGGATACCTCGGTGGAGTACGGACAAAGTCTGTGAAAGTGTGAAATCCTTCTCTCCTGGGATTGGGAAAGATATTGTGAGGAAGGTGACATTTGAAGTTAAAGGTCATGAATGATGAATAGAACTTCCCCAACATGGGGCTACCACGTATGATGTTACAGGCCAAGGAAACATCATATGTTAAGGATTCAGAGATGGATAAATTCGGAGCACTTTTGAAGGGCACAAAAAGGTACAAGGTAGCTTAGGGCCTATGGGTAGAGCAAAGCAAATCATAAGAAATAGATGCACTAGAACCAGATTATTGGTATCTTGAAAGCATGAAAAGGAGATTAGGGTTATTTGTAATACTTGGAAGCCATTACAGACTTTAGTGCAGATAACTGAAATGATTAGATTTGGGTTTTAGAAGTATAAGCCATGTATAGCATACATCGGAATGCTAGAAAACTATTATTACTATTAGTAATAATAGTAACTGTGAGTAATACTGAAATGGCATTTATAATTTATATGGTGCTTCTAGATGTGCTATATCATTTAAAGTCAAGGTTCATTTGAGCTGGAACTGTGTTAAAAGGCATGAAAAAAGTCGGTTTTATTTGATGCTATGGAGGGGAGAATAAACAGAGTTTGCTGACTAGTTATATATGAGGGATAAAAAGAAGAAAGTAAGTTGCAAGTCATTCTGTAGTTTCTAGTAGTCTGGAAGAACCTTTGCATCAGGCGAGGTCCCAGCAGGAAGGAGCTGGCACACTCAAATGGAATATCTGAGAAGACTTTAATGAAGAACTCTTTAAAAGATGAGATAAGTGAACCTACAGATGACAGCACTATTTGCTAGCTACATTACTATGCCTAGACCTGAAGGGTGAGGCAAGGGAGTGGTTACCTGAGTGGTGGCCTGAGTGGTTACCAGCTTCTCAATCCCAGCAGAAGCTGTGGAATTTAGTAGAGGAATGCAGTCAGCCCAGGTTCACCCAAGAAGGCAGAGATGTAGGGAAGTGAACACTTCACCCTCTCTCTTGTCCTTCTGCTGCTACTCATTGGTTAATGTCAACCAGAAACCAGACAGCAAAGGAGACCGTTGACTAGGTCATTAAATGTCAACATCCCAGGGTTTAATATATGCAAAGGCAGGTAGAAAACAGTGATCATCTGGAGGGGCAGATTTTTTTGAGTTGGAATCTCATTCCGTCGCCCAGGCTGGAATGCAGTGGCACGTTCTTGGCCACCCCAGCATCGATCTGCTGGGCACTGGCGATTCTTCTGCCTCAGCCTTCCAAGTAACTGGAAATACAGGCGCGTGCTACCACACCCAGCTAATTTTTGTTTATTGTAGAGATGAGGCCTCACCAAGTTGTCCGCGCTGTTCTTGAACCCACAGAATCAGGCTGGGATTACAGGCTGAGCCTCCAAGCCCAGCCAGAAATGTTGTTAAGAATTTATTGACTAAGTCTGGGCTTCATGAATCAATTAAATGCTCCTTCCAGCTTGATATTGATTTACTCATCAATACTGCATATATAGTTTTGTAACAGGTTGTGACTCCTCCTAAATGCATTTTATTCCTCTCTTCCCCTAAATGCATCTTTTTCTCTCTCTCCAAAAGCACTTTGTCATGTAATTTGTGGAATCAACACAATAACATGCCCATTGTCCATGGTGTTTCTAAAACCAGGTAAATTTGTGAAGACAAAGCAAAACATTCTATCTGACCAAATGTAATCTCTTAGTGAATGCTTTTCTGTTCTGATTTTTTAGTCCTGGTTTTTTTTACATGCTTATAAACTTAGTGTTTAATTTTATAGTTTAGCCCTTTTTGAAGAACCAATATCAAATATGTCAGTTTACAACTTTTTGTGTCTTTTGTTAGAGATAGAAAAATACTGTGACAGAAAGACAGATACCACATACACCACCGGCACCACCACGACCACCACCATCACAAAAGAGAGCCTATAATAATTTGATGTTCAAATAATGTAAATTGGCTAAGGACATATGTTTTTTAGTCTATTAATCTATTAATTATTCCAGTCTATTTGGAAGTCACTAAATTTCATTAATGCAACACACAATTTTGAATCCCATGAAAATTACCCACTGTTTCACACTCCTTTTGCCTCACATACTTGAGAATTTTCGCTCTACTGTCATGTTCCCTATAAAATCTCCAAACAAAAGTTTTGGTGTAAGTAGTGTAGTTGGTGCTTCCCTGGCTTGTCCATGGCCCTACTAGTTTCCTTGTCTATGAGATTTTTGTAAAAAGAGATGATGCCCTGTTCACTTCAGTGGGTGATTAATAAATGACTGTTGAAAGGATGAATGAATGAAAGAATAAACAGAATAAAGAGTGAAGGAAGTAATCAAGTGGTGGAGGAAATGGAGAAAAATAGTATCAATTTTGTTTCTCTGTATCCTTGGAACTAATTTCCCTCTTCCATATATAATAATGCTATACACTTTCATCTGTCATTCACATCTTTTCATAGCTACTTT
>NW_007231645.1:0-33917 GCF_000164805.1 Carlito syrichta | reverse complement strand
CATAAAACTTAATGACTAAGCAGATGAACATGGAGATGATTTTGTAAGAATAAAGCACACAGACACACACATTATAATTGCAACCCTACTGTACAGCTTAAGCAATTCAGACAGGCCAGCTGCTCTGAAAAGAAACAAGTGTGCCTTCTTATCAGCCTTTATCAACTAAATTGTGCTCACAACTCTCTTTCAATGCATACTTGATTTTGATTGGGATATTCTGAGCATATCTTGTGGTAAAATCACATGGCTTCATAACACTCTATGCTTGTTGATTAGTCCAATTATATATTTCCCTTTCCAATCCTAAAATTTATCTCCATTTTACAGATGGAGAAACTAAGGCAACGTCAATTTAAGTAATGTGACAGGTTGGTACCAGAACTAAGGTTTCATCTGATACAAGAAGTGTGTCTTTATATCATATCATCAACACTTCTAATTCAATTTATATAGATTGGTAATAGTTCTTATAAAAATATGAGGCAGGTATTTTCCCATAATGTGTTAATGCAAGTCTAAATTTGTATAATCTTTTTTTAAAAATTATTTTAATTTCAAGGAGTACATGTGCAAGTTTGTGGCAATCTTTTTGAAAAGCCACTTGGCATTATGTGTTGGGAGCAATAAAAATATTCATCTGCCTTGACAGTGTAATTAGAGTTCTAGGAATTTCTACTGAGGTAAGAATCAGGAGTGTGTTCAAGGATTTATGCACAAAGACAATGTTAGTAACTATGATCTATTGAGCACCTGATAAAATAGTGGTCATGTAAGCAAGTGGTTTGCATCATCTCGTTTAGTCTCCACCCTTTTTATATGAGAGAAGTTTTATTCTCACCATCATTTAGACAACAAAACAATCTGTTACCAACTGGCTGGTGGTGAGAATTAGAATCCAACATTATTGATTACACAAAATTTAGAAATTAAATTCTCAATATTAAAGATAAATATGAAAATGTTAGAATTGTGAACCAAAATTAACAATGACAAAAATTATTCAACAAGTCCTCTACATATGAAAATTCCATTTGCAAACTTTCAAAGATGCAAATGTATATTTGCATGTCCAATTACATAAGTTAGTTCACATGTCTGTCATACATTGTCATGTGTATGTATCCTCTACAAGTGGTTGTGCTTTTGTGTAATTTACTGTACAGGAATGTATATTTGTTTATATGTAATATTTGTGTGAAAAATCATGTCAATCTATTACAGTACAGTACTATTTAGTTATGTTAGTTGGATACCTAGTATAGCTGTGTTGGACTTAAGAGCAAATTGGACTTACAAATGCACTCTCAGAATGGAAATCGTCTGTATATAGGGGACTTGCTTTATTTTAAATAATTTTAGTAATATTTATTTGTGATTTATATCTGAAACTAATATTTATTGAGGACCTATCATCTAATGTGCATTTTTTTAAAGTAGTAAGGATACTTATACGAATCTGGAGATTAGGGAAGTGGTAAGAGATAGAGATAAAATACTTTGGAGTTGTTATGGTAAATGAAGCATGAATAACTGAATGGAATCTACTAGAGAGTGATTGGCATAGGGAAAAGACTCAAGAATTGACTCCTGAGACCTTCAATGTTAAGAGACTAGAGAGAAGATGGAAACCAGAAAAGGAGACTCATAAATTGCAGCTGCTGACATGAGGTGACAGTGAGGAATCTGGGAAGCCAAGTGATGCAACTATTTCAAGAAGGAGATCATGATGAACCTGGTCAGATGCCATTGAGCAGTTAAGTATGAATTGAAACTTGCATTTGGCACTGGGAATTTATTGTTAAGCTTGTAATCTCTTCACTAGGAATGATGATTATAAAAGTCTGATTGGAGTGGTTTGGGGAGGAAAGACAAGCTGAAAAATTGAAAACAACTGTATGTGTTTTTGTTATTAAGGGGATCAGTGGATACAACATAATGATAGGTCAAGGAAGAGTGCTGTGTTTGAGAAGAAAGATGTTGCAGCATGATAGTTGATAGAATTGTTGTAGGGAGGGAAAATTGACATTTTTAGACAGAGAGGTTAATTGCCTAAGTGATGCCCTTGAGTAAGTGAGAGGAGATGGGCATAATCTAGGGGCTGACCTTAGATTAGATTGTGGACAGTCAGCCTAGTATAACAGAAGGAAAGGCAGAACACAAAGGTTCATATGTTTGGTAAATCTTATAAAGATAAAAGGATGAATATCTCTTCTGATTATTCTTGTGTTCTTGTGAGATAAGAAATAAGGTTATCAACTCAATGTCTAGAGAGAGAAAAGATTTTATTAAAGATATGAGGACAAGATGTTAAGTAATTGTTTTAGAGAATAGAAATGTGGCTTGAAAATTGAAGTACAGATAGGCTGTCCAGGCAGTATTTAGGGTCCTCTTAGTTAATAGATGATTTCAATACAGAGGGGTTGAATGGTAGAATGCAATGGCATGAACCTCAAAGGAGGTCAAGCTTTCATTAGGGAACAAAGTGGGAAAATGATCTAGATATTGTCTAGAAAATGGTCTAGACTATGTGGCATTAAAAGTCCACTACTACGTGAGATAGAATGGGGCGGGGGGGGAGCTCCTGCTAGTTTTAGGGGAAGTAATGTCCTCAGAGGTGAGTCCAGGTTTCATTAAGCAAGAAAGTTACCAATATATCCACAGGAGAGTAGAAAGATGTAGACAACCTTGGTATTGACAGACTGAGTTCCAGGATTGACTGGAAAATGTGTATAGTTAATTAGGGAAAGTGTCAAGAAATAAGGTTTGGACCTCTTGAGATAACTGAGGTTAAGAGGCTACAGTACAGAAAATGCTGTTATATGCCGGAGCTCAGAGCACAATACCCCACAGTATAGTGCCTTGGCATGCTGAGTATTTTTGAGTTAAAGAAAACAGGAGGACTTCAGAGCAAGAAAGTTTCTCTGACTTTCTCCTGGCTCCTTGTCTCCTGCCTCCTTTATTCCCTCAAAGCAAACCATAAAACTTAGAAAGGTCACTCTCTGACCTATTTCCTTTTATAGTTTGTCTTCAGACCTTCATGTGACAAATGTCCTACCTTATCCTCAGAAGAAAGGAATGCAAACAGAGAGACCAAGAAAAATCTGAGAAAGCATGCCTTTCTAAGTTTCCCTTGGTTTATTACCCATTAGATTATATTTGCTTTTTGTCCAACCACATTTTCCAAAACTGTCCACTTCTCTCATCAGGCTTAGGATAAAAACACACAGTTTTCCCTGGGTCTTTCTTTATTTATTTCTTAAGGCCGTGTGCCATGTAAAACTTTGATTAAATATTTTTTTGTGCTTTTCTTTTGCTAATCTGCCTTGTTTTAAGTAGTGTCACCCATGAATCTTGCAATGGGTAAGAAGGAGATGTTGTTTTCCTTCAAATGTATTCCTGAAGTTTTCCCATAGAAAGATATGCATTCTATTTGTAGCCTATTTACTGGGCTGGATTACTAGTCATTTGACTTTATTGAGTTGGGGAGTATATTTGGGGAAGTAGAGTGGTGATCTCACTAGAATTGGGTGGAACACGTTCAGGCCTCTCCTACCATCAACTTCATTACTGTCTAAATGAAGAAAAGGTGGTGCATTGACGAGGGAAATACTGATGGGATAATATTAATGCTTCTTAGGGTTTAATAGGAATTAAAAAACATAAATCAAAATTGAATAACCAGAATGAATCATGTAAAGTGATATTGTGCTGATATTCTGTGGATAATTCTTTTCTTGTTTCATATTTGTTTCTTCAATGAATGTAGGTATTATTTATCTCTGTGTGTAAATGTGCATCCAGTTATTGTTTCTGTCCTTCCAATTATGAGCTTATATATATGCTCTTGAAAAAGCAATAGGGAAAAATTAAGCAGAAGGAAAGGGAATGTATTAATGGAAGCATAAAAAGGAATATAAGGTTGAATGTATTCCACTGTATAGTATACCACAATTTGTCTATTCTCATACAAATGGACATTGTATTATTTCCAGTTTGGGGTTTTTATAAATGGAACTACTAAATTCACTCAAATTTTTGTGTGAACAGATACTTTTATTTATCTAATGTAAGTATCTAAGAGTGCAATACCTGGGTCATATTGTGAGAGTATATTTAAGAGTATATTTAAGTTTTTAATACACTTCCAGGGTCTTCTGAAATCGTTCAAAAAATCTGATCCCAAACATCAGCGAATACATGTAGAAGTTCTCCTTTTTTTTTTTTTTTAACCAACACTTGTCATTTTTATTCTTTTTCACTATAGGCATTATATTGGGCATGTAATGATATCTTATTACGGTCTTAATTTACATTTTTTTAGAGACTAATGGTGTTGGATATATCATGTGTTTATTTGCCTTCTGTATTTCTTTATTGGTGAAGTATCTGTTCATATATTTTGACCATTTCAAGTTATGGTTTCTCTTATTATCACTGAGTTGTAAGTATTTTGGTTGTTTGTTTTGTTTTGTTTTTGTTTTATGCTCTAGATACAGCTTTTGATAAAAATGTTTTGGAAATGTCTCCCAATCTTTAGCTTACATTACCTTCTCATTTTTGTTACAGAGTTTTTAAAGAACAAAAGTTTTAATTTGGGTGAAATACATAGCATTAATTTCTGTCCTATAAGGGGAGGAAAGGAGAGGGGTAAGGGTTGAAAACTACCCACTGGGTACCATGCCCACCACCTGGGTGATAGGCTCAATAGAAGCCCAAGCCTCACCATCAGGCAATATACCTAAATAACAAACCTGCATATGTATCCCTTAAATCTAAAAAATGTAATCAACTAAAAAGTATGCTTATTTCAAAAAAATAAAAAAGCAAAAAGAAACAGAAGGGGAGAGAACTGACGTATTTCTGCTTTCCAAGATATATCTTTGTAACCCTTAACAACTTGCAACTATAGTTTTGGATCCTTGTCTTTGCATACTTTTTAAATATGCAAGTTATGATAATTTACAAGAAAAAAATAAATATGGAAAAAGGAGGCCATAAACCAAAGAATGCAGGTGGCCTCTAGAATCTAGAGATCAGTTTTCTAGAGATCAGTTCTCTAGAGTCTTTAGAAAGGAACAAAAAGATGACAATGATTTACCCCAGCGAGACTTACATGGGACTTCTGACCTACAGAACGAAGATAACTAGTTTATGTTGGCTTAAGCTTCTAAGTTTGTGGTGAGTTGTTATGACAGCAAGGGAAAACTAGTACACCTCCAGACAACTAGAAATTTTTAAATGGGCAAACTTCAAAATAGATAATAAAGTAGGCTATATTTTTCTATGTGGAATCCATCTTATTGTTCTACTATGTCAAGTACCCATTTGCTAAAACCTTCTTTTAAGTCTTTTTCAACTGAGGCTTCAAAAACTCTAATTTCAGACTGAAATTTTGTAGACGATGTTATGGTTTTGTTTTCTGAGCCACTTGCTTTTTATCTACCAGTTACCCTGTCCCTTTTATGACACTCTGGCATATGAGATCTCGTTCTGTCCCTTCCACTTAATCAACGTGATAATAGTTTTTACTTAATGGGATAGTTTGGGTCAAAAAAGATCTAGATTGATTTAAGAATCAGAATTTCAGGAGCATATCCAGGTTTTATTATTGTATTACTTTGGGCAGTTTCACTCTGTAAAAATAGGGTGTATGTCAGTCTGTCTTGGAGACAGGAGCATTTACTCTTGTTCAGTAGCCCTACTGTAGGGAGGTAAAGAAATTGAAAGAACGTAACATAATATAGCCAATGAACAACCATTTTAAAATTGCCTAAATCTCATGTTTTTTTAGCGGTTCACTTAACTTACCCTCTAATCACTAGCCAAGGACAGACCCAGTTTCACAGAGGAAGCTATTGATAATTGTATTATGACCTCCCCTTCCCAGCTTGTTTTGTACTAATTAACTTTTCTATTTCAATATTTGTCTTCACCCATAAGGCCCAAGATAACCTCAATCTGCCCTTTGTGACCTTCATAACACAGACAAGCTCCATCACCATAGTAGCAATCATGTGACTAACCCACCCATCTGCCTGCTGTCCATCACCTGATGTCAATACCTGTGCTTACCTACCCCTTCTTGATAATATGGAGCAGATCACCACTCGGTCACCTTGATGACCTTACCCCATCAAAAGGAAGGGTTAAAAGGACTCAACCACGAGTAATCAGCCGCTAGTGCCACCACTGCCTTGCTAAGCTCTGGTGTGGCCATGTGCTCTTTGAGCTATGGCCAGGCCATATTTCCTGGCTTTGGCTCCCTCCCTTACCTGGGGAGGTGAATCTCCTCCTTCTCTCTCTCTCTCAAATTTACTTTCTAAATAAACTATACTGTCTAATCTAACTTCTGTGCAATTCTTTACATCTTTCTCATGGCACCAATCACACAACAAACACCCACACGTCCAGTAGCCCTGAAGGCCCTGCTGGGAGTGTGACCTAATAGAAATGATTCAAAATCCTTTTGTTCTTGGATTTTTTTTTAATTTAAGAAAGAAGATTCATAGGTGAAGAGAGAATTTTACTTAGAGACTAGGAATTTTAATGAGAGCCTACGTACAAAAAAAGAGTATATATCAAGAATATTTTTGAAACTAAGGTAAATTTTGCAAATCGTAATATGTCAGATTAAAGTGTGCAATTTGTTGAATTTTGTCAATTAGCTGTATAATCACTACTTGAATCAAGATGCAGAACAGCCTCATGCCCGGAGAAAGCTCCTTTGTACCCCTACCCACCTTTCTTTACCTCAGCACAGGCCAACACTATACTGACTTTTATCACAATGGTTATTTTGCCTCTTGCTGATTATGGAATCATGCAGTCTATCCTCTTTTGTGCATGTCTTCTTTCATACAACATAACGGTTTTGAGATAGAGCAACATTTATTATATTGCTGCATGCGTCAATAGTTCACACTATAAAAAAACAAATTTTGTTGCATACATTTAAGCCAAATAACAACAACATGTTATGGTTAACATAGGTACAATCAATTTCCAGAGTTGTTTCTCCTACACATATCTTCTATTTTGTATCCTCTGACCTACATCTCCCCACTTCCTTCCACATTCTCCCAACCCTTGGTAACCATTGTTTTGTTCTCTCTTCATATATTTGAATTTTTTGCATATTCCACATGCAAGTGAGATTATGCAACATTTTTTTTTAATGTCTTAGTTCTCTTAGCATAATGTCCTCTAGGCTCATCCGCATTATAGCTGAAAGCAAGACCTCATTCTTTTTTAGGACTGAATAATATTTCATTGTATATATACTGCAGTTTCTTTATCCATTTGTCTGTCAGTCAACATTTAGGTTACTATTGTATCTCGACTTGTGAATCATGCTGCAATGAACATGGGAGTGCAAATATATTTGAGGTAGTGATTTAATTTCCTTTGGGTATAGGTCCAGAAGAGGAATTTCTGGGTCATATGGAAGTTCTAGTTTTAATTTTTTAATAAACTTTCATATTGTTTTCCATAATGGCTATACTAGTCGACATTCCCACCAACAGTGTACAACAGTTTCCTTTCTCCAAATCCTCATTGACATTTGTTATTCTTTGACTTTTTTGATAATAGTCATTGTGAGATGGTATTTCATGGTGGTTTTAGTTTGCATTTCCCTGGTGATTAATGATGCTGAGAACCTTTTCACATATCTGTTATAGATTTTTATGCTTTTGTGGGAGAAATGTCTATCCATTTAGGTCTTTTGCCTATTTTTAATCAGGTTATTTATTTTTCTACTATTGAGTTATATGAGTCTTTTCCTAAATTTTAGATATTAACACCTTATCAAATATATGGTTTGCAATTTTTTTTTCTGAATGAATACTCTGCCATTTTAGTTTGTTCACCTAATGGTGTCCCATAAGTCCTGTAAGATGTCTTCACTCTTCTTCATTCTTTTTTCCCCTCTGAATGAGTCATTTTAAAAGTCCTGCTTCCAAGTTCAAAGATTCCATCTTTCACATGATCTAATCTGCTGTTGAAGCTCTATATTGTGTTTTTTATTTCACTGATTGAATTCTTCTGCTCCAAAATTTGTTTGGCTCTTTTATTTTTTTTTATAGTGGCTATCTCGTTGTTGAATATCTCATTCAAATTATGATTTTTTTCCTGTTTTCACTGAATCATCTATTTGTTTTCTCTTATATCTTGCCAGTTTAAGATCATTATTTTGAATTATTTTCAGGTGATTCGTACATTTTTACTTTTTCAAAGGTCATTTACAAGAGAACTACAGTGATTTTTTTGGTGGAGTCATTTTTTCTTACTTCTAAATCTTTCTTTTTAATATTTCCTGTGTCCCTGTATTGATGTCTGCAAATCTGGTGGTACGTTCACCTCTTCCAACTTTAAAGGGTGGTTTTTTAGGGGAAGATGTTCACCTGAAGATGAGCCTAAGGGTACTGGTTTGACAAGGTGCAATGCTTCTACTTCTGTGTGTGCGCAGCGGCGTGGTCTTTATGCAGCTTCTTCATGATGATCATTAGCAACTGCTGCGGGTGCCTCTGTGGTCTAATCCAGGGCACAGGTACTTGAAGTAGCTGTTGAGCCAGGTTCCTGAGCTCAGAGTCTTGTGAAACTACCTGGGACTTGAGGCTCCAAGGCACAAGTGGATTCAGTTCTCCCATTAAGCTGGGATCTGTTGCTCTGAGATACATCCCAGGGGCTTGAGTTCAGGGGGCTGGTTCTAACTCTGGGGGGTAGGAGGGCAGGGCACAGCCCTGGCATGGCTCTGGACATGAAGGGTTAGACCCTGGGGAGTAGGACACGGCTACAATTCAGGACCCAGAATCAACAGAGCATAGTGGCAGCTGAGGTTTTGGAAATGAGTTCCACACAGTGGTGACTCTGTACTCTGGGTTGGTGGAACTTGGCAGTAGCCCAGACTCTGTGAAGCTAGGTATAGCAGCAGTAGCAAGAACCTAGGGAAGATGCTGATGTGGTTTGGGCCCTGGGGAGCAAGGAGCAGCACAGCAATGACCCCACTTCCTCGAGAGGTAGAGTGCCACTGCAGCTCACACTATGGTGGGATAAAGGGAAACGTTAGTCCAGTTTCAGGTTAGGCAAGGCACTGCATCTGTTCAGCCTGAATGGGTGAGGTGGCACAGCTCAACCAAGGCTTTGATTCTCTAGAATGCAAAATGTCACATCAACTCAACTCCATAAATGCATCAAGAGACCCTCCAGACCCCTTGAGATTGGGACACCACATCCTGAGGTGCTGGAAGACACAACTACTCTGATGTGCTGGAGACTCAGAGACCTCAGAAGGTGAAGTACTGCCTCACCTGTGGTATCTCAAGTCCCAGGTAGTTTCATAAGACTGTGAGCCCAGGAACTTGGCTCGCCAGCTACTTGAAGCGCCTGTGCCCCAGATTGTAGGGCTGCCATAACTGCCTGTGTGCCATGTCAGATTCAACATCAAGGGAGATCCCCTCGCTAAAATTCCTCACTGTGGCATTGGGTAGAGGGTCAACTACTCTGGTGTGCAGGAGGCCTGAGGCCCCTGAAGGACAGGGCACTATTTCAGCTTGGCCTTAAGATGAGATTACACCAATGACTGAAATCTGGGATATAGAGCAACTCGGTGGTTGCTTGACTCGAGGGTAGGGCATAACAGCAGCTCAGCCTGGGGATGGTACACTGCCAGATGGGCATATTGTAGTGGTAGAAAAGCCTCAAGAATGAGAGGGCAATGCAACAGCTACTCACTCCTACAGTAGGAAGTACTTCGGCAGGGACTCTGGTTCCAAGATGGTACTGCACAGTAGCAGGAATGGACCGTGTCGTTGTGGAGAACAGTGTTGGCTCCTTTTCAGAATGTGCCTCAGCATGTGGACTCAGAGCCTGTGAGAACTGCAGGAGTGGTCAATAGTGAAGACTGCAGGTACCCACAGTGGTGATGGGGACTGCTGGAGTCCTCTTCCTTACCTGTACCCTGCAAGAGGAGTCTCTCCTGATTCTGAGCCGATCTTGATTGAGCGAATAAGGTGGAAGAGGCCAGCGATTTCCTTCCTATCCCTATGTGTCCATTCTGGGTTTCTATAGTCTGCAGAATTTCTACTGCTTCTTTGCTGTTCTTTGGAGCACTCCTTTAGTTACTTGAGTCAAAATGTAGTTGTGTGTGAGTGTGTGTGTGTGTGTGTGTGTGTGTGTGTGTGTGTGTGTAAAGAGCACTGGGAGATTCTAGTCAGCTACTTTGCTGATGTCACTACTCCAAAAGTCTTATTTTATTCTTATCTTATTCTTATATAAGCTTTATTGAAGAATAGTTCATATACTGTGGAGAAATAATGTTGCCCTGAATTTCTCAGTGCACCTGTAATTAAAAGAAAAAAAAGGCTACCAGGTGTGGTGGCTCATGCCTGTGATCCCAGCACTTTGGGTGGCCAAGGCAGGAGGATTACTTGAGCCTAGGAATTGGAGTCTAGCCTGGGCAACACAGGGAGACCTCACCTCCACAAAAAATCAGCCGAGAATGTTCGTGTGCACCTGTAGTTCCAGCTACTCAGGAGGCTGAGCCTGAAGGATTACTTGAGCCTGGGAGGTTGAGGCTCGGTGAGTCATGATCTTTCCACTTAACTTCAGCCTGAGTGACAGAGTGTGAACCCGATTCAAAAAAAGTTCCCTGAAGCATGGAAATGCATAAAATTTAAAGTTAGGAATTGTTTGCTCCTTTCCCTTAAAGACATTTTATTTTTACATACCCTGAGAAAAGTATGTTGCCATTTTTCTTGTTCATGCCAAGAAAACTGGAGTTCCATCTCTCCTTTTACATGTCAAAAGAAATGAAGACCCGATTCTGAAGATATTTCTAGGTTTAAAAAAAAAAAAAAGCCAAGGCACTTGGGTAATCTGGTTCTTGGAGAGATTTTATTGACATCCTAAAATGTTAAGTCAGCATGATAAGAAGCTCCTCTCTGTTTTAACTCTATACGGAAAGTTACTTTGAAATGACCAATCCACTTTTCATTCCCTGTTTCTACTTTCTTCAGCCCTTTCTTGACTATGAAGCTAACCTCCTCTGCTTAGCTCATAGGAGCACCTTTCTAAATATTTAGATGAGATACTGCCCGATTAACGTATTGCTAATAAAGACCAATTATATTTTTAAATTAAAAATAAAAGTATAAAAGAAAATAAAAGTTCAAGTTTGAACCCAGAATTCTTTCCATCCTGTCTCTAAGGAGCAAAAGATTCTCTCTTTTTTAGAGAAGAGAGGGAGGCAGCTGCTTCTTTCCCATGTATATGTGGAAAGAAGCCATTGTTTTCCATACCTGGTCTACAAGAAATAATTGCAAGTTGCATGCAAAGTTTAAGGGATTTGAAGACAAATAATTCAAGTAACATGCTTAGTAGTCTTGGAAGACAATTTAATCTTTTTTTTTTTTTTTTGGTCTGTGATAATCTCTTATAGCAACAAGAGAAAACTAATACAACTCTTCAGTAAGCAGAGTTAGTTACCCTCTCCTCTGTAGTTGTTCTAACACTTTTATACAATGCTGACATTGCACTTATCCTATGGTGCTATAATTTAGCTTCTTATCTTAGTAAGTTCATTGTTTCCAAGGTCCTTTTGCATTCGTACTTGGGACCCAAGTGTTCTGTTCCCTATTGGAATCTAAGTGTATGGTGAATGCATGAGTTTGGAGAGAATATGGTTCATTAGTTGTCACCATTAAAATTCAATATCCCCTAGGTCTAAGCCACCACAATAGTGAGGAATGCCACCAACTCTAACCATGTTAATGATGATTATGGGGGGCCAGCCCCTTCAGAGAGATTTAGAGGTTCCCTGGAAGGTGGGGCAGTGTCGGCGATTATTCTGGAGAAATAAAGAGAAAGAAAGAGAAGGGAGGAGAAAGAAAGAGACTGGACTCTGTCTAGTGCAGAAGCCATTTTAATGGGGCAAACCATAAGCCTCTTATTCTAAAGTTTCACAGGCAATATCACAAGATTTTCACGTGAACACAAAGCCAGGTGGATGAGGGGCATCCCCCCACCCACCAGATGTTTCCTCAAGCATGAGGAAGGACAATCCCAATATTATTTCACTGTTCCTTATGCTTGGTTAATGTTCCTCACAAACAATACAACAATTCTAACATCATAATGTTCTAATAATCAATAACTCCTAAAACTTATGCATTCCCAACACCTAATGACTGACTTAAATCCTAATACCTTTCTATTCTGTGCTAATTTTACCTGTACTATAAAAAACTCTTAATTATAGCTCAAACCAGTTCCTAAAGAATGTGGCCCAGTCCAAAGATCACGCTGGGCCATTTCCAGGAACAATTGATTATAATCTCTTAACAAAATGTCTATTCTAAAATCCTATGTATCTATCTTAAAAGTTTCTAATTCCTAATCCTAATATATAAAACTGATCATCAGTAATAAAGCTTCTAAAATAAAACCCAAATACAAACTGTAAATGTACTAAGGCCAAAATCACAATTAATAGAAAGTGGGAACAATGAAATTTCTGATGTTAGCTGTATTCTTATAAAACCTTAAAGTATCATGTTTGATCATGATTGAACTAACATAATTTCCTCACATAGCATTACCTATTCTACAATACTTTCTATGAATAAAATAAATTCAGTTTCTATTATAAATAGGAAAAAACTACATTAATTGTAGCTAAAGAACCAGTTTAAAAGAATGCAGCCCAGCCCAAAGTGGACGCTGGTCCCTTAGGAATGTGGCCCAGTCCAAAATTCATGCTGGGCCATTTCTGGTAACTCCAGATAAGCATCTATACCATCTAAAGCTGGAAACAGCTCTCTAAATGTATATACTAATTCTACAAATATACTTTTAAATCTTATAAAGAAGCTTGTATCACATATAAGGCTCCCAAATGTGACCTGAGTTTGAACTGTGTTAAGTTTAAAGATGAAACTGCAGTCTGTGAGAAACGGGAACAATGAATCCCTGGAGTCAGCCATACCTGTCATATTCTCAGAACTTCATGCTTAGATCATCAAAGTCCCTGCTAGTGGGTCATGCCAAACAACAAAGAAGGGAGGAAAGAATGGGCTTCAGCTCCCGAACGCAACTTGGTGGTCTCAGGGTCCGCAACCCACCTGGATCCCTAACGTTCAGGCGGGCCTCCGCAGCCGGCTCCCAACAGATGATCAGCCTCATGTATCCTTAGTTTCATCACTTGCAAACTACTCTGAAACAATGTAGTGAACTGAAAATATCTCCACTGGCGATGTCTTAAAAACACATGCTCCAAATCCATCCAAAACAAATATAATACTATAAGAAAGGGATTGGCAGTAGTGGGAAACTGTCAGGGGAGGGGGGTGGGATTGGTAGTTGAGGGAACTACTAGGGGAAGGGGGCATACCTCATCAACAAGGGTACCTGTATAATCAACGTTTGTATACCTAACCCTGAATTGTACCCCACATCTTTATAACAAAAAATATTAATAAAAAACACATGCTCTATGCACTTAATTTTCAAAAGCAGACCTTTTCTGCTACATAAATGTAAACTTCTTCCTTTGATTTTTCACTAGAAATATCATTTTAAGTGATTTGAAGGATAGAAATCCAAGTATACATGTTTAGTAACTTAAGAACAACTTAATCGTTTGTTGTTTAAAAACACCTGACAATTTTACTATGCAGAGAGATTTTCTGTAATGTCCCCAGATATTTTCCAACAACATATATTGGAAACAATAAGTTAAAAATATAGCAGCAAACACTGGTTGTAAGGTTGCAATAAAACTGCAGTTGATGTATGTTTCTGAGTGTTGTTGGTTGATAAGAGACTGATTAATTCAATAGCCTCAGTTAAACTAAGCTACAGAGAATAATCCAAAATATATGTAACAAGTTACCTTGAATGGATAAGACCATATGGATAGGAATTACCTCTTATTATACATCTTCTATATGCTAGAGAATCTGATATTTTCCATAGCTGGGGTTTAGCTATAGACTTATGTTTATAATAAAACTAGAATAGCACAACTTGCATTCATATTGGTGGGAACTCCCTAGCAAAGCTGGAATACAGAGAGGAAAACCACAGTTTTTAAGATAACCATCTTTAATTAAGAAGATCATCCTCAAATCTCTGTGGCATATGCTGTGATACTTTTAAATTCAGAGTAATACTGCACTTGACCCCAGTGCCCCTGGAAAATCTCTGTGATCTTTAAGAAAAAGTTATTATAGAAATAAAGCAACTGTATCATTCAATACCCAAACACAATTCTAAAACTTTAAGCATTCTCAGAAATATTAGGGTGTGTAACAAAGCCACTTATATATTAGTTAAGTCAATAAAGTGAATGATTAAAGAATTCAGGCTTATTTCTAGAAGTATTATAAAAAATGAGTTATGTACACCAAAATATTTATTGTGATGTTATCCATAATTAATAGCAGCATTCTATAATAATTTAGTAAAACCTAGTACATCAAATTCTTCCTCTGTGTTTTCATGGTCCCCTATATATTTCTCTATTTTAGCATTTTTTATTATGTAATTATTTCTTGTATTTACTCTCATTAGCTCTGAGAAAGAGTATGTAAAAAATAAACATAATAACAATTGTTTCCTTGGATATCCCCTCAACTCCTGTGCTCCTTTATCATTATTGTTGGGGCTCAGAAAATACTACCTCAAAATATGGCTTTTTGGACATCAGAAGCAAAGTCTCTTTCTGATCTTCTCCTGCTCTTCTTTTTCTTGCTTCCTTTCTTCTTCAACACCAGCTATGGAATTCGAATTTCTCTACCCCAGTGTGTTTTGTAAACTAGAAATATGGTTGACCTTTGAATAACATGAACATTAGGGGTATGGACCCCCAAGGAGTTGAAAATTTGTGTGTAACTTTTAACTCCCCAAAAATCTAAACTACTAACAGCCCACTGTTGACTGGAAGTCTTACTGATAGCATGAATTGTCATCAAACACCTATTTTGTATATGTATTATATACTGTATTCTTATAATAAAGTAAGATAAAAATAAGAAAATGTTGCTTAAGAAATTATGAGGGAGATAAACATATTTACTGTTCATTAAGTGGAAGTGAATTATCATAAAAGTCTTCATTCTCATTGTCTTCACACAGAGTAGGCAGAAGTGGAAGAGGAGAAAGAGGAGATGTTGGTCTTACTGTCTCGGGGTGGCAAAAGTGAAGGAAGTGGAAGGGAAGGCAGGCATGCTCAGTGTAACTTTCCAGAAATACATTGTGATTTCTGTCTGACATTTTGGGACTTTTTCCATTTATTTAAAAATATTTCTATGTGGTACAAATTTTTCAATCCTTTGCTTTAGTTTCAGTGACCATATCATAGAAGAGTTTACGTCATAAAAGAGTCAAAAGAAGTTTTGAATAATCAGAACATTTCTGCCAGATTGTGTATAATATCAGTTTTTGTTTGTTTGTTTGTTTGTTTTCTTCCGGTACTGCTTTTACATCTTCTTTGTCTTTGTCTGACACTGGATTGAAAGCATTCATCTCCATCAAGTTATTTTCTGTTAATTCCACTGATCTGGTCTGTTATTCATTTCTCCAAACCCGTAAAGATGGAATCTTCAATGATGTAACACTTCCGGACTTTCATGATATGCTATTGGGGTTCTCTTTCATAGTGTTGGCACTCCTATTCATAGAATATCCTTTGTAATGAGCCTTAAAAGTCCTATGACCCACTGCTCTGGAGGCTGAATTACAGACTTTGTGTTTGAGGGCAAGTAAACCATTTTGAGACCTTCAGTGCTAGACTTATGTGGTTCTGAGCGGCCAAGTGCACTGTCTAATATAAGAATAATTTTAAAAGGAAGTTTTTTGCTAACAAGGTACTTCCAGATCTCAGGTACAAAGCATTGATAGAACTAATTCAGAAAAAGAATTTTTGAGTTCCAGGCTTTCTTATTGGCACCTGAAGTTTGTCTTTTCCCTTTAAGGCTCAGATGTTCATAGTTTTATAGATAAGGACAGTCTTTATTATAACCCAACCTCATTTTCACAAAACAGTAGAGTTAGCCTGTTCCTTCCTGCCTTAGATCATGGTGCTCACTTCTCTTCCTTACTAATAAATGTCATTTGTGGCATTATTTTTTCCCAGACTAGGGCATGTTAATTTGTATTTAAAAACCTGTTTAGGCAGATATCCTTTCTCATCAATGATTTTTTTTAATGATATCTGGGAACTTATCTGGTGCTTGTTGGTCAGCAGAAACTGTTTCTCCTGACTGGGTGTGGTGGCTTATGCCTGTAATTCCAGCATTTTGGGAGGACAAGACAGAAGAATTGTTTAAGCCCAGGAGTTCAAGATCAGCCTGGGCAATGCAGTGAGATCTCGTCTCTACAAAAAAATACAAAAATTAGCTGGATGTGGTGATGTACCTATAGTCTCAACCACTTGGGAGGCTGCAGTGGAAGAATGGCTTGAGCCTAGGAGGTTAAAGCTGTGTTGAGCTGGAATTATACTCCTACACTCCAGTCTGGGTGACAGAATGAGATCCTCTCTCCAAAATAAACAAACAAACAAAACTTCTTCTGTTATTTTGATGCTTTTAAAGCTAAACTTATTTCTAAAATTATCAAACCATCCTTTACTGGCACTAAATTTTACAGCTTTAGATCCATCACCTTCCTGATGCTTTAAGTTGTCATTTAGTGACTTCTTTTTTTCTCAAATCATACTAGAGTCTGTAGGCATGCCTTTCCTGTAGCATCCTGTACCCATATAAATGCTGCGTTTTCAATACAAAATTTAAAAGTATTTTACAAAAAAGTGCATGGTTTTTGCACCTGCTGGCATAACTGCAGCAATGGATTTATATGTTTCCTTTTCTTTTCATTTTTTCACAATGATCTTTACCTTGGATTCAATTATCTATAGATGGTGGGCAACTACAGCTACAAACTTCACTCTATGGTACATATCCAGCAATTAAACCTTTTCTTGTAGTGCCCCTGCTTTTCCTGCTCATTGGGAGCATTTCCAGCATCCCTAATGACACTTTGTATGATTTGCATAGTGTTATTCAATGTTTTTGGTATTGCACTAGACATAATGAAACCCATAAGAACCATGAGAGATCACTTTTTACTGTGACACTACTCATGCAGAGATGATTAACATCGCAAGGCATTTTAAGCAGAAACTCACTTGAGCTAACTGCAATACCAACAGGATCTGGCTATGAATTATTATAGTAGTGTGCTATGTAATACAGTTATTTTTACACAGTTATGATTCAATACTGCATCATTACATTTGCTTACATTTCCCTTGACTGTGAATGGTATCATGCATGATCTGTAAGTGTGTGCATAAAGGTTTTGATAAATTTTGACTTTTTAAAATGATAAGTTTAATGAAGTTGAGGATTTTCTGACATCACACAACCTACAAGGTTGAAATAAGAATACACTGAGACACTAAATAGACCAATAACCCAGGAAGTTGACTCTGTCATTCAAAAACTACCTATGAAGAAAAACCTTGGACCAGATGACTTTCCAGTAGAATTCTATAAAACCCTCAAATACCTAGGTGTAGAAGGAACATACCTCAAAATAGTAAATGCCATCTACGATAACCCCACAGCTAATATATTGCTAAATGGACAGAAGCTGGAAACATTTCTCCTGAAAACTGGAACAAGACAAGGCTGTCCATTCTCACGCCTCTTGTTCAATATTGCGTTGGAAGTCCTAGCTAGGACAATTAGACAAGAGAAGGAAATCACAGGTATCCAAATAGGAAAAGGGGAAGTCAAGTTATTCCTCTTTGCTGATGATATGATCCTATACCTTGAAAATCCAAGAAAATCTGTCAAAAAGCCTTTCCTGCACTGTTAAAGGACTTTGGCAAAGTCTCGGGGTACAAAACAAAAGTACCATAAGACAGTTGCATTCTTATACACCAACAACAAGCAAGCAGTCAACCAAATAAAAAGCACAATCACAATAGCCACCAAAAAAAAAAGAAAGAAATACCTTGACATCTTCCTAACCAGAAAGACATTCACAATGAGAATTACAAAACACTGCTCAAAGAAATCCAAGAAGACACAAATAAGTGGCAAAATCCTCATAAATAGGAAGAATTAACATTGTTAAGATGTCCATCCCACTGAAGACAATCTACAGATTCAATGCAATACCCACTCAGTTACCAACATCATTCTTCTCAGACCTGGAAATGACAATACAGAAATTCATATGGAAACATAAATTATCACAAATAGCCAAAACAATTCTTAGCAAAAGAAACAAAGTAGGAGGTAGCACACTTACAGACTTCAAACTGTATTATAAGGCTACAGTAATCAAAACAGCCTGGTATTGGTACAAGAACAGGCATATAGACCAATGGAACAGAAAAGAGATTCCGGAAGCAAAGCCTCAATTCCTCAATCAACTCATCTTTGACAAAGTCTCTAACAACAAACACTGGGAAGAGGAGAGTCTCTTCAGTAAATGGTGGTGGGAGAACTGGCTGATCACATGCAGAAGATTGAAACATGACACAGCATGACTCCTACCTATCACCATACACAAAAATTGACTCTACATGGATCAAAGACTTAAACGTAAAACCTCAAACTATAAGGATTTTAGGAAATGCAAGAGACACCCTTATGGAAATTGAAACTGGCAACCAATTCCTGATCAAAACCCTAAGTGCCCATACCATAAGAAATAAGATTGACAAGTGGGACCTCATCAAACTGCTGAGCTTCTGCAAAGCAAAAGAAACCATCAAGAGAGCAGGGAGACAGTCCACAGAATGGGAAAAAACATTTGCCAACTGTATATCTGACAAAGGCCTAACATCTAGGATCTACAAGGAACTCAAATGTGCCGAAAAGAAAAAAAACAAACAACCCCATTGAAAAGTGGGCAAGAGACATGAATAGACACTTCCCAAAAGAAGATATACAGGCAGTCAACAGACACATGAAAAGGTGCTCAGCCTCATTCATCATCAGAGAAATGTGAATCAAAACCACATTGAGATACCACCTAACCCAAGTAAAAATGGCCATCATTAACAAAACAAACAACAACAGATACTGGCAACGATGTGGAGAAAAAGGAATGCTTCTACACAACTGGTTTGAATGCAAACTAGGGCAACCTCTTTGGAAGTCACTGTGGCGATTTCTGAAATAACTACAAATTGACCTTCCATATGACCCATGTGTACATATACACAATGGATTATCATGCAGACATAAATAAGGACAAACATATGGACTTTTTAGCAACTTGAATAGTTTTGGAGTCATTCATACTCAGTGATCTATCACAGAAACAAAGAACAGAGTACCACATGTTCTCACCTATAAGCGGACATTGAACAATTATCAAAATACTATAATAAACGGATTGGCAGTAGTGGAAACTGCTAGGGAAGGGAGGGTGGAATTGGCAGTTGAAGGAAACTGCCAGGGGAGGGAGGGGCATCAACCAGGGTACCGGCATAATGAACATATACCTACACTGATATGTATCTCTCATCTTTAAAATAAAAAAAATTAAATGATAAGTTTACATATATTTTATGGTAGCAAATGATACAATAGACTAGTGTCTACATACATTTTAAACATTCATAACAAACCTAACATTTTTTTATTTCAAAAGTATTCTTCTAGACTATGTAGTTTGAGAATTTTTTCAAAGTGCCACAGATTTTTAAAAATTTTCAATAAATTTGTTTTTAAAATCCACATATAGTGGACCCTGTTTAAACCTGTGTTGTTCAAGGGTCCACTGTATTACTGTAACTTTCTGCCTGTCTTTTTGTGTAGGAGCCAGCCATAAAGAAATTCTCTGACATAACTTGTCTGATAGTAGGTGAGAATATCCTCATTTCTGAAGGGGTTCTGCCCTAAATCCAGAAAAAAATAAACGCAACTCAGAGAGGTCAAGAAGAATCTGAGAGGGGTGACCTTGAAGGGCTTTCTACTTTGGTCTATTACCATTAGATTATACCTTTTTAGGTCCAGCCGCATTCTACATGACTGGCTATTCTTCATCAAGCCTAAGCATAAAAATAGACAGTTTTCCCTGAGTCTTTGGATCTTCATTTCTGAAGGCTCCTGTGTCATGTAAAACTTAAATAACTGTATTATACTTTTTTTGATCTGTTTTTTGTTATAGAAGTGTCAGCCTTTTGATGGGAAGGACAAGTATCATATCTTTTCCATCCCTACACTATGTCCAAACCACAATCCTGGTCAAAACTGACTTTCAAACAACGCCACATTTTCAGGTATGCACCTAAAAATTACTGGATGATAATCCAAACCATACTTGCCGTGTCATTTTTCATGACCACTAATCTCCAATGAGCCCTTCAACCTCATGGCAACGAACCCATGCTTTCCTGGCCCATGTGCTGGTCTGGAAAACAGACACACAGGGCTCAGAGTCCACTTTGTTATCTTGTTCTTCATTCCAACCACCATAACGTGCCACCTCAAGTCTCCTCCTGCCTTCACCACTTTCTCCAACATCCCTACTTTCTGCTTATCGTTTTGTTTTCCACTTTTCTACAGTTGCTGAGAAAACAGAACCAATCTGAGGAAAATGTCCACCCTCTTCTATCACATCTACCCACCTTCTAGTTTCACATATATTTTGCCTTCTGTCTGCTTTCTGTACTAAAATCTTTCTCTTTCGCTTACTCCAGGACATCACTCCACCAACTATCTCTTTTCTACATCTTCATTGTTCCTTTTTCCTCAAGTTTATTTCCACAAGCACACAAATGTATCTTTCCCTTGGAATTAAAACAAACAAAAAAAGAAACGACTCCTCTTGACCCCATTTTGATCCTCCTATTTCTACTTCATTTCTTTATTCAATATTTTTCATGTAAATTGAGCCAATCCTTCCTTCCTGTGCTTCCATGGTACTTGGCACATTACACCCACTTGGTAAGTATTTTGGAAGACCTCATTTTGTAGTTACATTAAATGACAGCTGCAAAGACTATGCAGTAATTTATAAAATGTATGTAATATTATGCTGAATTTAAAAATCAACATACATATATGTGTACCATTTATGTAAAATGTGAATACATTTTGACAATAAAGGAAGCTGCTACACAAAAATGAAACAGTTTTGTTATATTAGAAGGATTAATATGATCAATTGCTATTTCCATGAAAAGTCCTTCAAAGTTGTTTATTTTTTATTTTTTGCATTTACAAAGCAAATAGAAATAGCTCCTTCATCATGGTGAGTCTTTAAGAAAGAACATGTCAGGCACTTGGTAGAAACGTGGAGTGGAAGGCAACCTACATGAGTCAAGGTAACACAGCCACAGCTCACAACCTCAGACCTGAAGCAGGATTTGCTAGAATGTAGCCCTCTGTCTATTTTTCAAAAAAAAATGTTTTTAATTGACCACCTACTAAATGCCGAGTACTATGTTAGATGTTGGGGATATTATTGGTAAACATAAATATATATGAAATTTTATAGATTAAAGGAAGAATATTGAATTGGACTGAGAAAGGGGCAAGCATAAGGAAGTCTTTCTTGAGCAAGTTATTCTTGAGCAGAGAGCTAAAGGATTAAATGAAATTAATTGTGTGATAGTGCAGGATGGGGTAATACATTCTCGTTTCAGGGAGAGAGAGAGATCTGCATACATAAAGTCTCTATGAATTAAGTAGGCATGATGCTGTTAAGTAAATGAAATAAGCCAAGGTAATTGGAATGCAGAAAATGAGATGGAGCAGCATAAGGTAGAACTAGAGAAAAAGTGTGAGCAGACGCTGAGGACTTGAAGTCCACTTTGTTTCTCTTGATCTTAATTCCAAAATTACAATGAAGCATTAGGCTTTTGTGCAGAGGAGTAATATGATCAGATTTGTGTTGTTTAAGGCTACTTTGACAGTTGATAAGAACCTTCATTTCACCAAGTTGTACATGTCACAGTACACATATACATGATAATATTCCTTCCATTTCCTGGTGGAAATGAGGAAACTGTGGATATTTTTATGAGATTTGATTTAAAAATTATACAATTATATAATATAATTTTAGTAAGTGAAATTAAATACAAAGCTTTAGGATGCATTTAAAATTAAATTAGTAAAAAATTTACAGTGTAATATTTGTGAAATACATGTGTGTGTGTTTGTTAACAAGGTCATTTTAGAGTTTACTTGGACCAATAAAATGACCTGTCAGAAGTAAACACAAGTCTACTTGATACAGAAATTTGGGGCATGTCTTAAGTTGTACTTATAGAAACTTCTAGCTGGCTTATTCTTTAGGACCCTCCACCCAGACATTGGGTTGTACACCAAGCTCCTTGGTCATTTGTGTCCCATGCATGACACTGCCTGGGAGCTCTGGATTTGAGAATGAATTGGAAAAAAGCCAAAGTGATTGTGCAGGTGGATGAGTTCATGGATCAATTTGTAGTACAGACAAGCAGAATAGAAATTTGGATTAGAATGGTAGGAGTATGCCACTGAGAGGCCATGAATTTGATAGATATTTTAAAGGTAAATTTGATGACACTGAGTATGAGGGATGAGGGGTAAGATGCAAAGGATGACTTCTGGATGTTTAGAATATAAACGATGATGATGGGTGGTGGTGCCATTATTTTAGGTAGCTGTGCATTAGATGGTGGATGGTATCTTTGAATCGGTCCCAATTGCATTACATTTGAGATATCCATGTGAATACATGCTGTAAGCGTTTCAATTATTACACGCTAGGAACTCTGCTCAGCACAGCACTATTTAACCCCCATTTTAATTGCTACATTCCTATAAAACAGACTCTATTATTAAATCTATTTTCCAAGTGAGGGAATCAAGTACTGGATTGACCAAGTAACTTGCCATGGCTATAGTCAGCAGGTGGTGGATCTTGATTTGAGGATCAGGTTATTTGCTTCTAAAGCTCACAATTTGCTATGGTTTGAATGTGTCTTACACAAAGCTTGTTCTGGAAACAAATTCTAAAGTAATGTGTTGGGAGCCAGGGCCTAACAGAAGGTGTTTATGTTATAAGGGCTTCACCCTCATGAATGAATGCATGCTGATTATAAAATGGCTGGAATCTGAGAGATCACTCTCTTGCAGTCTCTTGCCCTTTCTTTTTCCTTCTGACATGGAATGACACAACAAGAAGGCCCTCACCAGATACCAACCTCTCAGTCTTGTACTGCCCAGCCTCCAGAGCCATGAGCCTATACATTTATGTTCATAAAAAATTACCTAGTCTGTGGCATCCTGTTATAGCAGTGCAAACAAGCTAAGACACCATTCAATACTGTTCATCTCTCTGCAACTAGCCCCTACTTGGCCCCCATCTTAATTTCAGCCCCAACTTCTTTACAAGATACTCCTATGTCTTATTATTGTTGTTTTTGTTTTATTTTGTTTTGTTTTGCCTCGAGGGATTGACCTCTTCAAATTCACCATAGATGACTCTCCTAAGTGTCTCTTTAGACTACCTGGGTTTTCCTTCTTTACTCTGCTCTCTATGTATTCCCTAGTTATATTCTGAATTTTAGTCTCCTATTCAAACTGCATTCTCAGATTCTCTTGAACTGTGCTCCCAGCAACCACCAGTGTTTTCTAAACCAACACCATCATTACCAAATCTCTCAGCTTCCCACAGAAGTCTGACTTCAGGTGGGAACACACAGGCACTATTGAAAGAAGTTCGGCGCCAGTAACAACTCCTCACCTGTTTAAGGCCAAGAGATTTATTAAAGCAGTGGTTACAAGGGAAAAAGGGAAAGGGTCTGTGGAGAGAGAGAGAGGGGAAGTGGGAGAGAGGCGGGGAGAGAGCTGCAGAGAGGGAGACAGCAACAGAGAGAGAGAGAAAGAGAGACCAAGAGAGAGAGGAAGTGGGAGAGGGCTGTATTTACTAGCCTGACAGGGGCCAGAAGGGGCTGTGCTAGGTTCTTATTGGAGGAGCGGCATGGGAGCAGGGTGGGGCCGACGCCATGTTATAGTCCTATTGGATGCATAACAAAGCTGGCTAAGGATTGGAGGCTTGCAGGTTTGAACTTCCCTCGACCGGGGAACTGTGCACACAGAAGCCGGGACCTAGAGCCTTTGTTGTCTGGTGTGTCCTCACCATGCTCGACGCCATTCTGGGAGCCGCCCCTCTGGTCGCTTCCTGCACCCTTCAACTATGATTGACCAGTGCCTGAGTCATGGAGATCCTGTATTTCTGTGATAAGAGACTCCAAAGCTGAGGCCTTCATATTCTCACTAAATGTCTGCTAGAGATATTTGGCTCACATAAAAATACTTTGCTTCACCTCTAATGTTGGGGTACAAAAAGTATTTTGCTTCATTTAACAAAGCAACTTATCTTTCGCTAGATTTAACTTCCTATATTCCGTCCTCATTCCTCTGGATCACTCTGCTGTATTGAATATGGTTTCATAATTACTTTTATAAAACTTCCCCTATTCCTGGCTCCATGTCATAAATCTTCCCTGGATGCTACAGTCTGAATGTTTGTTCCCTCTCTCTCATTCATTGTTGAAATACTCTCCCCCAAGATGATGGTATTAGGAGGTGGAGTTCTTGGGCGGTTCTGAGGGTGAAGCTCTCATGAATAAGATTAATGCCCTCATAAAAGGGGCCCCAAAGAGATACCCTTTATGTACTATGTGAGTAAATGGTGACATCTATGAGTCAGGATTCTGCTGGCATCTTGATCTCAGACTTCCCAGCCTCCAGAACTATGAGAAATACATTTTTGTTTTTTATAAGCTACCCAGTTTATGATATTTTTTAATAGCAGCTGGAATGGACTAAGACACTGGATTTTAAAAAAAATTTTATGTGACCATATCGTATTTCTCTTCTTTCCTTGTTTTCCTTGTGCTCCTCAATTTCCAGTGTCAGGTTCTCATATTTTTCCTCCAGTCTTTGTGTGCTCTCTCTCTGTCTCAGGGGTTTACTCCTTCCTCCAAATTCCACTTATTACTTTATGGAATTGAATGATAAACTCTGACATGGTATTTTGTGCTACAAGGTTTCCTTCAGACTTTTATCCCACATGTCCAGCTGTCCACAAGTTAACTCATCTTGGAGGAGTAATTTCTCATATTAGATATGTGTTATATCTGAGACCATATGATGTGTTCTGTTTTGCAAAGACATCACCTACTTCAGGACAACACCATTACCACTCATCACTTTCCCCAAAAGTGCCAGTCTTTACCCAGGTGTTTGCCTGGAGTTACAGTTTCCCCCCACCATGACAGATAATGGAACAAACTTCACACTACAGGTTATGGCTTCTAGCATCCTAAGCTCATGCCCAAGAACCATGCAATCAGGGTCGTTAGTGCCCCTTGAAGTGATTTTTTTTTGACCGATGAGAAATAGTAATGTGAAGGGAGACAGGCAGATTGATTTTCCTTACCCTCTTCTCCCACAGACAAATCTAGAGTGTAGTTTGTCCTCACAGCTTGAATGAATAAGTCCTGTGGGCTGAGGGAACACACCTTATAAGCCTCCTACTGTGTCTGCCCTTGGCTCCCTGTGAGATGGCAGCAGGTACAGGAAGGAATCGCTGCCTCACTAAACATCCTTTCCTACCTCCCTTTGCTGTATTTTTATCTCTCCCAAATAATGTATCAGCACTTTAACCATCGCCTCAAGCTCTGTTTCTAGAGAAACTAGGGTAAGAGAAGGCTTCAAATTCAACATTTTTTAAAAAAAAGAAAATTTTTTGTTGGTGGTGGTGATATTCTTTTTTTAAAATTATTTTGATAGATCACAGAAATAGCAACAAAAAAATCATTTTTAATCACTCAGTTTAGCTCCTGTGTTGGTTCAAAATAATACCATTGCTCAACCTGAAAATCCTGTGGTCATTTAGTACTGCTCATCATTTCTTTTACTGATAAAATTCAGATTCTCCAAAGCCCTACTGAATCTTTCTTTACACTGAGGCATCTTCTCTCCAATACATTACAGTTACTACTCTAGAACAAGCCTAACCATCTGTACTTTAATTACCACACAGGTGTTCTGCTTTTTGAACTGGATTATCTGATGCCAATCTCCTGACTGTACTCTATCTTGCACAAAGCTGTTTTTCCTCAAATTTTACCTTTAATTCATTTCTCCAGAAACACATGTACACAAACAAACATAACATAATCTTCAATGATGTTTCATGAGCTATTATAAAAACTTGACATTCTTTCTGGATTTGAAGTACTCTTTTTTTCTTTATTTCAGTAGCTTTAGAGAGTACACATAGATTTTGGCTATGTGGTTGCATTGTATAGTGATGAAGAAATCTGGGCACGAAGTGTATCCACCACCCCTACCTGTGCACATTGTAACCGGATAGGTGACATTGTCCCTCCAGTCCTCCCCCTTCTGAATCTCCAGTGTCCATTCTCTATGCCTTTGCAGATCCTAACTTGCCTCCCCTTACAACTGAGAACATGCAACGTTTGGTTTTCTATTCCTGAGTTAGTTCACTTAGGATGATATTCTCCAATTTCAGCTGTTACTGCAACAGACATCATTTCATTCTATTTGATGACTGAATAGTATTCCATAGTGTATATATACCTTATTTTCATTATCTACTGATTGGGTTGATGGGCATTTAGATTGATAATTCCACAATTTTGCAATAGTGAATTGTGCTGCGATGAACATGCAGGTGCAGGTGCCTTTTTCATATAATGACCTCTGTTCCTTTGATACCTAGTAGCGGGATGGCTGGACAAAGAGTAGATCTATTTTTAGTTCTTTAAGAAATCTCCTTACCAGTTTTAATAAAGGTTGTACTAATTCACAATCCCACCAACAGTGTAAGAGTGTTCCCTTTTGTCCATGTCCATGCCAATATCTGTTGTTTTTTGCCTTTTTAATAATGGCTATTATGATTGGTGTCATGTGGTATCTCGTTGTGGTTTTAATTTGCATTTTCCTGGTGATGAGTGATAGCATTTTTCATATGTTTGTTGGCCATTTGTATATATTATTTTGAGAGATATCTGTTCCTGCTGTTTGCCCACTTTTTAATATGGTGTTCACTTTTTTCTTGCTGATTTGTTTGAGTTCTTTGTAGATTCTGGATATTAGCCCTTTGTCAGATGTATAGTTTGTTAATATGGTCTCCCATTCTGTAGGTTGCCTATTTGCTCTGTTGATCATTTCTTTTGCTGTGTAGAAGCTTTTTAGTTTAAGTCTCACATATATTTTTGTTTTTGTTACATTTGCTTTTGGGATCTTAGCCAGAAAACTTCGCCTAGGCAAAGAGAATTTCCTACGTTTTCTTCTAGGATATTATGGTTTCAGGTCTGACATTTAAATCTTTAATCCATCTTGAATTAAGGTTTGCATATGGGCAGCACTAGGGATCAAGTTTCATGTTTCTGCATGTAGCTATCCAATTTTCCCAGCACCATTTGTTGAATAGGGTGTTCTCCAATATATGTTTGATCTGCTTTGTCAAAGATCAGTTGGTGTAGGAATTTGGGGTTATTTCTGCATTCTCTATTCTGTTCCAGTGGTTCATGTGTCTGTTCCTGTACCAGTACCATGCTGTTTTGGTTACTATGGCCTTGTAGTATAATTTGAAGTCAGATAATATGATGCCTCAAGATCTGTTATTTTTGATGGGGATTACTTTAGCTATGCTGTCTTTTCCATATGAATTTTAGAATTGTTTGCTTTTAATTCTGTGACAAAAATGATGCTGGTAGTTTGACAGAGATCATGTTGCATCTGTTGATTACTTTGGGCAATATAGTCATAGTAACAATGCTGATTCTTCCAACCTATGAGCATTGGATGTTTCTTCATTTGCTTCCTGTACAATTTTTTTTTCATCAATGTTTTGTAGCTCTACTTATAGAGATCTTTCATCTTCTTGGTTAAATTAATTTCTAGGTATTTTAGGTCTTAGCTGCTTATAAATGGAATTGACTGCTTGATTTAATTCTTAGCTTGGTTGTTATTAATGTATAACAAAGTGACTGATTTGTGTTGATTTTGTATACTAAAACTTTATCAAATTCATTTATCAAATCCAGGAGTCTTTTGGAGGTGTTGTTAGTATTCTTTGGACATAAGATCATATAGTTGGCATACAGAAATAGTTTGATTTGCTTTATTCTTCTTGCCTAACTTCTCTGACTAGGACCTCCAGTGCTATGTTGAATAGGAGTGGTGAAAGTGGACACTCTTGCCTGTTTCCAGTTATGAGAGGGAATGAGTTCAACTCTTCCCAGTTCAGGATGGCATTGGCTGGGGGTTTGTCATACATGGCTTTTGTTATTTTGAGGAATGTTCCCTCTATGCGTATTTTGCTGAGGATTTTTATCACTAAAGGATGCTGGATTTTATCAAACGCTTTTTCTACATCTATTGACATGATCATATGATTTTTGTTTCTAATTCTGTTTATATAGTAGATCACTTTTATTGACTTGTGTATGTTATACCACCCTTGTATCTCTGGAATTAGAAACCATTTTGTTGTGGTGGATTTTAAAAATATGTTGTTGAATTCAGTTTGCTAATATTTTATTGAGGATTTTCATGTTTATGTTCATAAGGAATATTGGTCTGTAGTTTTCTTTTTTTGTGGTGTCTTTTCCTAGTTTGGAGTGATATTGAAATCATAGAATGAGTTAGAATTCCCTCCTCTTCAATCTTATGGTATAGTTTCAGTAAAATCAGTACCAATTCTTCTTTGAAAGTCTGGTAGAATTTGGCTGGGAGTTCATCAGGTCCTGGTTTTTTTTTTTGTTTTTGGGAGACTTTTACTTACTATTTCAGTCTCACTATTCATTATTGATCTGCTCAGGGCTTCTATTTTCTCTTGATTCAGGGTTGGAGAGTTGCATGTTTTAAAAAATGTATCCATTTCCTCTAGATTGTCTAGTTTTTTTGTGTATAGGTGTTAATAACAATCTTGGACAATCTTTTGAATTTCCATTGCATCAATTGTAATATCTCTATTTTCATTTCTGATTGAGTTATTTTGAATTTTCTCTCTTCATTTCTTGATTAATTTACATAGTGGTCTATCAATTTGGCTTATTATTTCAAATAACCAACTTCTTGTTTTACTGACCTTTTGTGTGTTTTTTAATTTTAAATTTTAATTTCATTTACTTCTCAGATTGTTTTTCTTCCACTTGCTTTGAGTTTTGTTTGTTCATATTTTCTAGTTCCCTGATGTATGATATTAGGTTGTCCATATGTCATCTTTCCATTTTATTTATGTAGGCCTTAAGTGCTTTAAATTTTCCTCTGAGCACATGGCTTTTGCTATGTTCCAGAAGTTTTGATAATTTGCTTCATTTTTGTCATACATTTTGAGGAATTTTTACATTTCTATATTGAATTCATTGTTGGCCTAAAGATCATTCATGAGCGTATTGCTTAACTTTCATGTTTTTGTTTCATTTTTCAAGTTCTTCCTGGATTTAATTTCTGGTTTTAGTCCACTGTGGTCTGAGACAGTGCTTGATATGATTTTAGTTTTTAAATTTATTAAGACTTGATTTTGTGGCCTATCATATGGTCTATCTTGGATGATGTTCCACATGTTGATGATAAAAGTGTATAGTCTGTAGTTTTGGGATAGAATGCTCTGTAGATGTTTGTTAGTTCCATTTGGTCTAAGTCCAGTTTAGCTCTAATGTTTCTTTGTTGACTTCCTGCCTTAAATGATCTGCTTATTGCTTTCAGTAGAGTGTTGAAGTCTCCCACTATTATTGTGTCTTGCTATCTCTTTTTTGGTCTAGCAGAATTTGTTTTGTAAAGCTGTGGACTCTGCTGTTAAGTGTATATGTATTTAAAATCGCTCTATCTTCTTGCTGTATTGATCCCTTTGTCATCATATGATAACCATCTTTTTTTCTTTTACTGTTATTAATTTAAAGTCTGTTTTATCTGATATGAGAATGGCTACTCCTGCTAATTTTTTATTTCTATTTGCTTGGAATATTTTTTCCACCCCTGTACCTTGATTCTATAGGTATCTTTGTGTGTTAAGTGGACCTCTTGAAGGCAGTAGATATTTGAGTAGTGTTTTGTTATCCATTCTGTGTTTTTAGTGGAGCATTGAGACAATTTACCTTCAAAGTTAATAATGTTATTGCTAGCTTTATTGTTATTGACAACTGATAATAATTAATAATAATAATAAGGTATTATTCATTCATAAGACTGATTGCTATCTGGTTGCTGTACTTATTTTTTTCTCTATTGCGTTAGAGTTCCATAAGGCCTGTGAACTTCATGATTTCCAGCTTTTTTCTACTAGTGTATTTTTACCTTTTGTTTCAGTATTTAGAACTCCTTTGAGTAATTCTTGTAGAACTTGTCTAGAGGTGACAATGTCCCTCAGCATTTGTTTGTCTGAGAAATACTTCATTTTTCCTTCATTTATGTAACTTAGTTTTGCAGGATTCAAAATCCTTGGCTGACTGTTACTCTGTTTGACAAGATTAAAGATGGGGCCCTAATCTCTTCTGGTTTGTAGGGTTTCTACCAAGAAGTATGCTGTTAGTCTGATAGGTTTACTTTTGTAAGTTATCTGATGCTTTTGTCTCACTGCACTTAAAATTATTTCTTTCATATTAACTTTGCATAACTGGGTAATTACATGTCTTAGGGATGACTTTTTTCAATGATTCTTTTGGCAATTCTTTGAAAGGCTTCTTGTACCTGGATTTTAAATCTCTGGCAAGGCCACAAAAGTTTCTCTCTATTATTTCCTTGAATGGGTTTTCCAAACCTGTTGTTTTCTCTTTTCAGGAACATCTATGATTCTTTTTGGGACATTTTATATAATTCCATATTTCTTGGAGATTTTGTTTCAGTCTCTTGATTTCTTTTTTCTTTATTTTGTTTGATTGAGTAAACTCAAAAACCTTGTCTTCAAGTACTGAGATTCTTTTCTTTTAACTTATTCTAGTCTACTGTTAAAACTTTTCATCGCATTTTGTATTTCCCTAAATGATTGTTTCACTTCCAGAATTTCAGCTTGAATTTTTGTAAAGTGTCCACCTCTTTGAATAACTTTTCATTCTTGCTCTGATTATTTTTTTCTTTATGTTGGTTTTCTACTGTCTGCTGAAACTCATTGAACCATTAAAAAAAATTGTTTTTGAGTTATTGATGATAGCCATTCTGACTGGAGTTAGGTGGTATCTCAGTGTAGTTTTAATTTGCATCTCTTTGATAACTAGTGAGGCTAAGCATTTTTTCATATATCTGTTGGCTGCTCATATGTCTTCTTTTGAGAACTATTTATTCATATATTTTGCCCACTTTGTAATGGGTCTTTTTGCTTTTTTATTTTCAGCACATTTGAGTTCCTTGTAGATCCTAGATGCTAGGCCTTTGTCAGACATGCAGTTGGCAGATATTTTTTTCCTAACCTGTGGACTGTCTCCCTGCTCTCTTGAGGGTTTCTTTGGCTTTGCAGAAGCTTATCAGTTGATGAGGTCCCACTTGTCTATCTTATCTCTTATGGAATGGGCACTTGGGGTTTTGATCAGGAATTGGTTGTCCATTACAATTTCTATAAGGGTGTCTCCTGCATTTTCTAAGTTTCTTATAGTTTGAGGTTTTACTTTTAGCTCTTTGTTCCATTTAGAGTTGATTTTTGTGTATGGTGATAGACAGGAGTCTTGTTTTAATCTTCTGCATGTGGTCAGTCAGTTTTCCCAGCATCATTTACTGAATAGGTTCTCCTCTCCTCAGTGGCTGGTGGTAGAGGCTTTATCAAAGATGAGTTGGTTGAGAAATTGAGATTTTGCTTCTGGAATCTCTTTCCTGTTCCATTGGTCTATATGCCTGTTCTTGTACCAATACCAGCCTGTTTTGATTGTTGTAGTTTTATAATAAAGTTTAAAGTCTGGGAGTGTGATACCTCCTGCTTTTTTTTTGTTGTTGTTGTTGTTGTTGTTGTTGTTTTTGATTTTGCTGAGGATTGTTTTGGCTATCTGTGGTCTTCTCTGTTTCCATAAGAATTCCTGTATTGTTGTTTCCAGGTCTGAGAAGAATGTTGCTGGTAATTTAATAGGTATTATGTTAAATCTGTAGATTGCCTTGGGTAGAATGAACAGCTTAACAATGTAGATTCTTTCAGTACATGAGCATGGAATATTTTTCCATTTGTTTGTGTCATCTTTGATTTCTTTAGCAGTGTTTTTGTTGTAATGGTCTTTTATGTCTCTGGTTCAGAAGATGTCAGAGTATTTAACTTTTTGTGTGTGGCTATTGTGAATGAGATTGTACTTCTTATTTGTGTTTTTGTTTGTTTATTGTTGGTGTATAGAACTGTGACTGTCTTTTGTGCATTTATTTTATACCCTGAGATTTTGTCAAAGTACTTTATCAGTGTAAGGAGGTTTTTGACAAATTCTCTTTGATTTTTGAGATATAGAATCTTGTCATCTGCAAAGAGGGATAACTTGACTTCATCTTTTCCTATTTGGATATCCTTGATCTCCTTCTCTTATCTGATTGCTCTAGCTAGGACTTCCAAAGCTATGTTGAAAAGGAGGCCTGAGAGTGGACATCCTTGTCTTGTTCCAGTATTCAGGGGTAATGGTTCCAAGTTCTGTCTGTGGAGTAGTATTCTGGCTGTGAGTTTCTCAAAGATGGCTCTTACTATTTTAAGGTATGTTCCATATACGCCTGGATGTTCAAGGGTTTTCATCAAAAAGAGGTGCAGGATTTTATCAAAAGCTTTTTCTACGTCTAATGATATAATCATGTGGTTTTTGTTTTTATATATGTTGACATATTTTATTACTTTTATGGTCTTGTGAATGTTGAACCAGCCCTATATCCCACCACTTGGTCATGGTGAATGATTTTTGATATGAGCTGTTGGATACAGTTTGCTAGGATCTTGTTGAGAATTTTAGCATCCATGTTCATCAAGGACATTGACCTGTAGTTCTCTTTCTTTGTTGGATCTTTACCTGGTTTGGGTATCAATGTGTTGTTAGTTTCATAAAATGATTTGTGGAGAGTTCCATCTTTCTCAATTGCCTGGAATAATTTCAGTAGGATTGGTGTCAGTTCCTTCTTGTATATTTTGTAGAATTCTTCTGGACAGTCATCTGGTCCAGGGTGCTTTTTTTAAATTTAGTTTTCTTATGCACAGGCAATTTCCTGGATTGTTATTGGTCTATTTAGGGTCTCAATTTCTTCTTGTTTCAACCTCAGGAGGTTGTATGATGTTAGAAAGTCCTTCGTTTCCTGCCATTTTATAATCAACCTTTTGAATTCTGTCTGGACTTTTATTTATTTTTTAAACATTTTTAATTTACTTATTTTAAAGATGTAGGGTACAGGTCAGGATTAGGTAGATGAGTAGTCATTTTACAGGTAAACTTTTTATCTCCCTTTGGTCTCCACTTCATCTAGTTTGAGATTATGTACATTTATTGATTATTTCTTTTGGGTTAGGGTCTATTGTTGAAGAGTTAGTGTGGTCTTTGGGGTATACTGGAAAACCCTGTTTTTTCATATTGTCAGAATTATTTTTCTGGTTTCTTCTCATTTGGGTAAACTATTCATTCTTATCAAAGGCTTGCATGGGGTTGCTGTAGGCAGTACAGAGTTTCCTTGGTTGTGTAAAGTCTGGGAGTGGTGACTTTAACAATTGCCGGCTGTCACAGTCCTATAATGGGTGCTTATATTGGCTAACAGTGTCCTGTGTGATGGGAGTGGCTTGAAAAGTGGTATTAACTTTCATCTTGGATCAGGCCTTCCCTCAAGCTGAGGTATTATATCAGATGTGATGGGTTGTGCTGTTGACCTCTGGTCAGGAGGTAACACTTGTGAAGGAGACCCAATGCAATGATGAACCTAGGCTGTCTC
>NW_007231644.1:0-15127 GCF_000164805.1 Carlito syrichta | reverse complement strand
CTTAGCCTACTAATTTGGGACTGATAATGCTTAACCCAAGAGTTCTAAATATAAACACTACTTACACCATTATACAATTGGTCACGACCCGGCACCTGACATATGCCTAATTCTATGGGGTCTGAGGTAGGATTTAAAGTACTAAGATTTCATTTGAGGTAGAATTTAAAATACTAAGATTTCATAAAATACATGAGGTAGGAATACACAAAATATAGTAAACATGAGGTGGGGATATATGAAATATAGTGAACTAAACGCTACTTTTACAGCAAATATGGCTTTTTTTTTTTAAGTTTCTTTGAGTCTCTCAATAGTTCCTAAGTCTATTTTTGTCCTCTCAATATTACCCCTACATTTATGTGTCCATTAACATTGAGTGTTCTCAAAGCTTACCTAACTGAAATATTCAATTAGTCTTTATGCAGTTTGTTTTGTCTTTTACTCAGTGTTATTCCTGAACTGTTAACTTGCGACGATTTATACACCTAGATGATTTATTTTAACTGTTCTGTAATAGTTCATGATAGGACAACAGCAATGCTACAAGTTGTGTGTCTCTTTCTCTTTTGACAGACATTTAAGGGTCAGGATATTTATGCGCAGACGCCATCCATAGATACTCACGGGGCTGTGCGGGGTGCAGTGTTTTCCACACTCAGGACAAGCTGCCGTCTATTCTCACAGCGCCGTGTCCATTTTCTGCCTGGGGTGGCGTCCTCCGGTGGTGAGTGCCACTAGAGCATGTGCTGCCTTCTTTTTTCTGCTGAATCTCCTGTCTTGATAAGCCAAGCCACTGTTGGCATTCATGGCAAAAAAGCTAGCAGAGAGCCTTGTCATACTGTTCTTTTAAAAAACATCCGTTTAGTCTTCCCCACCTCACAGTATATAAAAGAAAAAAAAAAAGCATAAAATCTATATATTTTTTCGCATCTATTTGAAACAGATGCCTTTTAAAATTATATTTTCTACATTTTGCATTCTTGCTTCATTTTAACCTGTGGGAGGCCAGGACCCATGCTCTTTGGAGCTTATTTTACCTCAGCAACATGTGTGCCGGCTGTAAATAAGACATGGTTTGCTGGATATGAGCAGTATGATTATGTGCCCAGGTAGTTATATACCTCTTTCAGTTAATAACAGTGAGATATTGAGTATTGAAAAAGATGGACTCTTATTTTGAAAATTTTTTGGAGAGTAAAGTTATATTCTTTAGTTTCAAACGTACA
This sequence comes from Carlito syrichta, assembly GCF_000164805.1. Classification (NCBI taxonomy): domain Eukaryota; kingdom Metazoa; phylum Chordata; class Mammalia; order Primates; family Tarsiidae; genus Carlito; species Carlito syrichta. The sequence continues at coordinate 13,898 of NW_007231644.1, read as the reverse complement.
TTTTCATTAGTCCAGCTGATTTAATCTTAATGCATTTTATATTTTGGAAAAAAATCATTTATTTAACAGTATTCATTCATTCATTCATTCACTCATTCATTCATTGTGTCAGGTCTCACTCTGTTGCCAGGCTGGAGTGCAGTGGCTTGATCATGGCTCATTGCAGCCTTGACCTCCTGGGCTCACGTGATCCTTCTGCCTCACTCAGAGTAGCTAGAACTACAGGCTAATTAAAAAAAATATTGGGGGGTTAGAGATGACATCTGATTATGTTGTCCAGGCTGGTCTCGAACTCCTAGTCTCAAGGAATCCTCCTGCCTTGGCCTGCCAAAGTGTTGGGATTACAGGAATGAGCCACTGTGCCCAGCTTTATTTAAAAGAATATTTAAGCATCTATTATACATTTAATATCTGAGTTGTGATGCACTCTCAATCATGAAAGAGAAAGCTATTAGTTTATGAAATTCTTTGACTGTGGCCCTAACAGCTTGAAGCTGCCTTATAGAGTGCCAAATATTAGACTATTAATGTTTAACTCTTTCACTGAAAGTATTTCTTCTTGAAATTAAAAAGAAAAAAAGATGAAACGAATTGCTCTGTCTGGATCATTTCTTGCATATCAGTAGTTTCAGCAATCTGAAAAATGTTTGTGCTGTGTAATAAACAGATGCTGCTCTAACAATGCAATACATTATGTACCAAAATGATCTCTGTTTTAATCATAGATGCTGATTTAATGAGACCAGCTTACATCAAAAATGGATTTAGGATGTGCTTTTTGGTTTCTCTGTGTTTTTTCTACATAATTAATAGACATACCTTTTAATATTATTATCAGATTTGGGGGGGAGTTTTTATTTCTGTGATATTTTTACACTATTCTTGAGTTCGCAGGAGTTTGTAATTGTCTCAAAAACCTATTCAGAATAGTTATTAAAGTATTTTAAAGACGATGCCTTGTCTTGTTCTGAATTACGTCTACTTTGCATGAAAAAGATTCCTGTAGTATTTTAAAGTTGCTACCTTTTATGGAGTGAGGGTCTGAGTATTTTCTGTAATTTGTGGGGCAGCGTTGAGAAGGACAGTCAGGCAGTGAACTGGCTCCTGTGAGATGACGGCGCTTGAGTTTTCGAATCTCTGCCATGTGGGTGCTTGGGTTGTCCTTTGATTTGCTGCTCACAGAGACACCGGACTCTTGCCTTGTCTACGGGAGAAGCACTTTGCAAGGCTCTTCATTTCCTGCTCACTCCATTTATTCCATGAGCACCTCACACTTGACTGCAGTTGCTGACTTTGAGCCCTTCTTTTGTATCTGGATTGTACATCTTGATTGACACATTTGCCTTTACATATGGTCTGATAATTCTGTATTTGGAAAAATTTCCTATTGTGTGTTTTATTCCACTGAACTTAGCAGAGTTAAATGTGGTTTGGATGCATAGGGAAGAATTAATGATTGGAAGATACAGAGTTGGTAAATTATTTATTCTGGCCCTGAGGAAGCTGAAAAGCTGAGTGAAAGACTAATAAATCATTTGTGGTAGTGCTGGTTGTCACTTCCAATTATTTTAGACGGTTTTGTGATAAACTGCAGCACCTGCTAGATATCTGCACACCCTCCCTTGATGCTGGTGGTGCAGCTTGCTTAGTTGATTATCAAAGGCAAGTTTGTGTAAAGTTTATTTAGGTTACAAAGGAAATTACTCTTTTTAAGTCAATTTTGTTGCTTTTTCTCATTGTTTTGAGTGCTGGGAAAGGACTTCCATGGCATGGCTGAGCTCTGGAATACGCCTGCTGCTTCATCTAGGAGAGACCATCTTCACCTTTTGTTAAATGCTTGAAGAATCAAGCTTCTTTGTTATGCTCAGACTAATTAAAAAAGACTTCAGCTGAGATGATTAGTATGCTAAAGATCAAATCATCTTTTGGGAACCATTTGGTGGAGAACTGCTGCTGCTGCTTGACCAGACTTGTCCCTTCTTTCTTTGTTTTTGGTGGCGGCGGGTTGGCTACTAGTATCCCAAAAAGGTAGCGAGGACCCCCTCTTTGCGCTAGGCTTAAACTTAGCTGCTGAGATTTTTGGAGAGGCAGAAAAGAACTGCGACGAGAGCACAGCCTAGACTGATCTAGGTTGAAACAGGGCTACTGAAAACAGGGCTACTCTGAAACTCCTTGGGAAATGAATTATGAACACCATCTAATGTGCGTACTTTTTGCTTGGAATTGCCTCTTTTGTTTCTGTCAGAGCTTTGTAGTTTGTGTTCAAGCCCAGAACATTAGGCTTATTTCTACATGTTCAGAGTGACTTTGTTTTCACTGAGATTTTCAGCTTTAACATAAAAATGAGGGATGGTGAGAGGACTCTTAAGACTGTACCTTGGCTGTGTGTACTCGTGGTGGGCGGGCTGGGGCTCTCATGGGTGCCCTGCCTCTGGGCACAACTACTGCTATTAGTGATAACAGCTCTTTTTTTAGAGGTTAGTGTGTGCCAAGCACTATTTTGAGCACTCTACAAGTGTTAACTTATTTTAATGTGGCAACCCTTAAGGTACTGTTTACAAAGGCGCCTTAGGGCAGGATAAGGCAATGGTGATTTACTTTTTTTCTTTTGAGTCTTTAGAAGGGGGAAATTGTTTATCTTTGTAGTAAATCTTTGTTAATTAAGTTTAGAGATTTCAAAGTGTGGGAATAGTAAGTATCACTTAGGAGCATTTAGTTTTCTGTGGGGTGCCATATATATTATTTCACTTTACACTGAACAATAAATGGTTACTATCTTTGTCATGATGGAGACATTGAATCTTAAAGAGGTCCAACTACTTGCCCTAGATTATGCAGTTTGGAGGTGGAGGAACTGGGATTTGGGTGATGGCCTGCCTGCCTGCACACTCAAGTAGGGGAGACGAGTCCTAGTCACGATGGGAGGTGGCCAGCCCAGAAAGGAGGAGGGAAGTGGCCGGCGGGAAGCTGGGTCCTGAAGCGTGTTCTAGCGTTGGGCCCAGAGTTGAGAGTCTGGCATTTTTTTCTTTTTCTTTTGAGAGAAGTTAAGCATCTACATTTTTACGTGAAATGTCCAGTTTAAAAAATGTTGGCAGTTTTTCACGGTGAAGTTTTTTGCTCACTGGATGTGGTCTGTGGATACCAGTTTGAGCACCATGCATATTGCCTTTGCTTTGTCCAGATGTTTTCCCTTTTAACTTTATCAAATTGCAAACTAGTAATGGTCTCTGAAACAGTATTAATAGATATGTTAGTAAAACCTCATTCTTTAGGGAGAATAGCAGACTAGATGAAACACAATCATTTATTATTTTAGTAATTCTGTAAAGCTTATTATACACATCCAGAGATTTAGTTGAGCTTGGATTTCAGGTTATCATGGGATACTAGTAATTCAAATATCATGTGTAGTGTACAGCATCAAGTCAAACAATTAAAAATACCAAACTAGAATTGTGAAAATCGAAGCGAGTATTAAGTCATGGAAGCTTTGGTTGGCCTCCTACTCCCCCCCCCCACCAAGTTCCTGTGGTGCCATCGTTTTCTCCTTCTCCACTCATATACAGGCTTCTTTCTTTATACTGTGAATCATGCGAGCAATTTAAGATGCATGTCGTTTATTCAGAATGCTAGAAGTGGATGACCTTTTTCATATTACAGGTAGCATTAAATCATATGCAGAATCCTGTGATTTTTAATAGACTATAACACAAAGATCAAGGTTTTAGTGAATGGGGAAATGTTTATAATAAAAATCAGTGGTTGTTTATGGCTTTATTAACTGCTTGTATCTTACTTAAAATACAAACAAAATATCCCTGGGGACAGCTTCCATGTTACTTCATAAGTGTTTGAAAAAACAAATTTAGGCTAATCAGTTGTTGGAGGGTTCTTACACAAACCTGGGTGAAAAACCTAACCTGATACTTTTTAGTTGTAAACCTTATTATTTTGGAGTTTTCCAAATACTTTTTCTTAATGAATTTCCAAGTCCTACTTTATAACAAAAGTCATTTCATCCCAAATCAATGATTCTTTCAAAAATGAAGGTCTCAGTACATTTTGATTCTTTAATGTGTTGTATTTAATATGGAAATTAAATACATGTTGCTGACTTAATTTTTCTAAGTTATAAGTTCTTGACCTATACAGCATTTTATTTAGTAGTATTATTCAGTTGCTTAAGGTATGGCTTTAAAAATTAGTAGACAGATATTTTACTGTATCTTATAAGAACAATATACAGCTATCACAGAAAAATTTTAAAAATACATAAAATCTGCAAGTTAAACAGCACATATGATCCCACCGCACAGAAGCTTTCTTTTTTTTTTTTTAGTTTTAGCTTTTTTAAATTTTTTACTTTGACTGCTTAGCATTTTATATTTGTCTTTTCTGTGGTAATAGTCATAGATTAGTAGGTTTGTTTTTAAAAAACATTGTAATATTTGACAGTTCAAATGTGCCTCCTTCAAAAGCTTTTTTTCCAGTAGCTAGAAGTAAATTCTCCCTCTTTCTAACTTCCATGTATCTAACTGTACCTCTGCTATGATACTTTGTAGCTATATATGCACATCTTCACCTCAACCTCTTGAGGAGGGAGATTGCTATCTTGTATTCATTTTTATGTCTTTGTAACATTCACTGACTCGAGTGAATAAATGAAAGGTCTTAAATTCAATTTTTCTCCTGCATCTACCAATTGAAATAGCAAAGTGGTAGCAGATACATCAATGCAGTTTTCATAATTTTAATGGATTATATACATAGGACTTTTGTGGAATTATGATTATACTAAGCAGTCACTGAAGTTTGTGGAGTTCAGAAATCTACCTAGATCTAAAGGTGTACTTGGTCCTCTATCTCATTATTAAGTAATGATGATTTACTATGTTTAGATTTTTCAGGACTAATTTGAAGGGACTACCACTAAGTAAGTGCCTATAAGCAATATTGCCTTTTAAAAATGCTGCAAAGGAACAGTGAATTGTTGGGGCTTTATAATTAAACAGAACCTGGGAAATCTGAAGTAGAAAAATTTTAGCAATGGATCCAGTATGGTACTTTGTAGAGAAAAGGTAATTCAGAATGCTAGAAGTGGATGGTAGGTCCTTAGATGTTATCTTCTAAAATCTTTGTCTGTAGGAAACTGAAGTTTTTGGGAGATAAATAATTGGACCCAGGTCATGAGACTGTAGTTTACTTAATACAAGTTACTGATGTATGCTAAGTAATATGAGTAAGTAAAACATCTGATGATTAGGGAGTTGTTGAAAATTTTGCCATGGATAGTTTAGGAAAGTTCTTACAAAAAAACTAATTAGAAAACAACTTTTGCATTTCCTAAAAATATTTATACTTTGAAGAGAAGAATTTAGGAGACACAATACTTTAAAAAACATGGCAGGTGAAGAAAGAGGCAATGGAGTGGGCTCTGGTTAACTTTGTTTCTCGTAGCACTGTGTAATTGGAAGGTATCTTTGGACGAACTCTAGGGAAGCTTTTCAAGTTGGAAGAGTCTTTCAGCTGGAGTGTCTAAAGGGTCACACACACACAGAAACTCCTCTGTATTAAAACAAAATGTGTCCATGCTTTAAAGAAAACATCTCAGAGTTTGCAGATGATCCTAAAATTGGCACTAGGGGAAATCACGAGGAACAATGCAATCAGATTCCGAAAGACTGGGATTGTTTAGGCGATTGGGCCAGCAGATGGCAAGTGCAGTTCAGTGTAGACAAATGTAAGACAATTATCTCAGGAACAAAGGACCAATCACACAGCACACTGATCAGGAAAAAATTTGTGGGTTATTGTAGGAAAGCCATTGAAACAGTTAACCCGGTGCACAGCTGCAGCAAAAAAGGCAAGCAAGAAACCAAATTAGCAGACGGATAGAATGTAAAGCAAGAAGCACTACTGACAGTGTGTTAAGAAACTTGCTAGACCCTGTCCACATCGCTCAGTCTACGACTGGTTGGTAGAACCTCGTTAGGAAGAGTTACATGGACTAGAAATTTGCCTAGGAAAATTTTCTGTACCAAGGATATTTAATAAACGAGACTAAAGAGATTTATACTGGTTTTTTAATGAGCTTTTCAGTTTGCAAGCTTTTGTAGGTATGTGCGAGATGCTGAGTCAAAGTCAAAGCACTTCCGATCTGTCTACTACCAAAAATTGGTCTTGGGAGAGTGTGTATGTGTAATTGGAAGGTATCTTTGGACGAACCTCAGGCCTTACCAGATCCGCTTCTGGTACAGGCGGCTGTGGGGCAGGCGGCTGCCTCTCCCACAGCTGGCTGAAGAAGCCTGAAGGTTTGCTGGGTCATTCTGTAGCTTGAGAGTTTCGTCTTGGCAGCTGGAGAGGCTGTGGGCCTGAGAGCTCGGAGCTGCCAGTGAGATGCTCCCTCCTGGTCTGGGGCTCTCGATGCAGTGACATAAGGCTCAGTCTTCATTCTCAGCTGTGGGGGCACACTTTTTTCTGGGATTTGCCTTCCTCAGTTGCTAAGTCTTATTCTTCAGCCTTGTCTCAACTTTTTGAGCTACCCAGTACTTCCTGAGCAAGCCAATACATTCCTTTTGACTTATATTAACCAGGATATGTGAACTGGTACAGTGGTGGTGTTCTCTTCTTTTGGTCTTGGCCATTGCATTGCTTTTTGTTGTCGGTGTGTGTTTGTTTTTTGTTGCCCTGTAATGTGTTTGCTTCATTTGGAGTGGAGTCATACTGGAAATCACTTTTTGGGTGAGTGGAAACCGAAATGCAGATCTTCCTCTCCTTCTCTCCTGTCCTCTCTTTCGTCTTCATCGCTCTCATCCTCTCCCCACTCCCTGTCAGAGTTGAAAAGAAGCAAGAAGAATTTGTATCAATACTATCACCATCTGTAATTATTTTTAAAATTTCACCTTATCCATGCAACTGAGTAGTGTTACTGTTAAAAATGGCCTTTGGTATCTAGTTTATTTATAGGAAGACTATTTATAATTTTTTATACATTATAGTTGGTAGCTCTAAAAATCATTTTCTCATTTCTATTAACTTAAATTCCTATTTATTAACAAGTTCTTATTTTGTTAACTTAAATCCTCCAAATTGCATGATTTCATAGTGCGGCATATGAGTAATAATAGCTGGTAGAATCAGAAATACTGTCTCAAGGTTTCTGCTTCCTCCGTCATTGCTTTTATTTCTTTATTTATTGTTTTTGAGTTGGAGTCTCACTCTATTGGCCAGGCTGGAGTACCGTGGCATGCTCATGGCTACCACAGCCTTGATCTGCTGGGCTCAGGTGTCCTTCTGCCTCAGCCTTCCAAGTAGTTGGAGCTATAGGCATGTGCCACCATGCCTTGCTAATATTTTTTATTTTTTATAGAGGTGAGGTCTCGCCAAGTTGCTCAGGCTGGTCTCAAAACCCTGGGCTTAGGCAGTCCTCTTGCCTCAACCTCCCAAAGTGCTGAGATTATAGATGTGATCCATAACGCTGGTCTTTCTTCTTCTTCTTCTTTTTTTTGTTATGCATTGCTTTTTATAATACTATTGATTAATGGATATTCATTGCCTGAATTTTTTTTTGAAAAATAACACTTGTGTATTAGTAACTGAGGATTATATTGTAAATTTGTGGTGAGTTGATTGGTTAATATTGGTTAGAGTTGATTTTTACTACCTAGTTAGTGTTTTTAAAAATGAATTAACTAATTAATTAATTTTTTGAGTTGGAGTCTCACTCCATCGCCCAGGCTGGAGTGCAGTGGCATGCTCACGGCCACCTCAGCATTGACTTGCTGGGCTCAGGCGATCCTTGCATCTCAGCCTTCCAAGTAGTCAGAACTATAGGTGCATGCTACCATGCCCGGCTAATTTTTTGATTTATTGTAGAGATGAGGTCTCGCCAAGTTGCTCGGGCTGGTCTTGAACCTGTGGGCTCAGGCAGTCCTCTTACCTCGACCTCCCAAAGTGCTGGAATTGTAAGCTTGAGCCACCATGCCCGGCAGTCAGTGTCTTAAATAGTGATTATGTTTTGCATATATCACACTTGTCATATTGACTTATATCTTAGTTATATTACTAGTCCAGTATATAGATTCTTGAAGTACAACCATATGCAGAGTAAAGTAGGAAGAGAAAAAAAAAAATGTTTCTTTATTTTGGAGAAGAGCATGCAGGGATATTCCCTGGAAAGACTTTGAAATAATCAAGAGTTTGTGACCCTTTCGTCATTCTTAAAAGTGATATGGAACCTTCCCATCAGGAAGCTGTCTTTCAGTCCATCATGCCACATCTGTAGTTGCCAGAACTCTTATCGTTCCTAAGACCTGTATACTCATATGTACCATGGCAGCCATGGCATGCCCTGCTTGCCACCTGCTTGTAGGTGTTTCATGATTCCAACCTGATATCCTTCCCACTCTGCCCCATAGTAGGGCTTGTGGAGGTGTTAGGAGGAAAATCTCCCTCCCGTCCTTGCCTTTGTCCTTGTCCCTGTCTGTCTTGTCCTCCCTCTGACAACTTTGGTTGTGTTTCTTGGTTAAAGAAAATTATTGTTAGAAAATTCTGCGTAGAAATGCATTTTGTTCATTTATTCTGGAAACATAGGGTTATTATTTACTGGTAAAAAGGGATTAAGTGTGTTTTGCAAGTGTTTTATATGAAACAATAGGATCTTAGGCCTCTGTTATTTTTTCATGTAACAGTATATTATGGGTAGGAAATATAAGTCTACATCATCTCTTAATAGTTGCACAACATTCTATTATATGGATGTACCATTTTTTTAAACCAGTTTTCATTTGGAATATTAAGCTATTCTATTTTGGTTATTGGAATTTTTTGCTATTATGCAAACTATTTTTGATAACATTTGTATATGTCTTTCATTATTTCCATAGTGTTAATTCCAGAAGTGGAGTTACTGGCTAAACTAATTATAAGTCTTCTGATATTTTATTGCCAAAATTTACAAGTTTATTTTCCACCAGCAAAAGCAAATATTGGGATTCCTGAATTTTTCTCATTAGCAGTGATATTAATACTTAAAAACAAAACGCTTTTGCTAATTTTATTAAAGTTTTTTTTGTTTGTTTGTTTGTTTTTGTCAATGTCTCACTGTCACCCAGGCTAGAGTGCGGTGTGATCATGGCTCACTATAGCCTCAGGCTCCTGGGCTCGATCAATCCTCCCTCCTGGGCCTCTCAAAGTACTGGGACTACAGATGTGAACCACTGCCCCTGCCAGTATCTTGTTTTATCATACCTTTTTAATGCCGTTGACCATTTTGTTTATTTCATAATTTACTTCTTAATATAATTTGCCTGTTATTCAGGTATTTTTCCCATATTTAATTATGTACTGAGTTACATATTCAGAAGACCAACCCTTTTCTGTTGTGTTGCCAGAATTTTTTTCTTAGATCAGGTGCGTTCAGGGTTGTATGGCCGTAGACATCAGCCAGTGTTTTTTTCTGTATTTTATTTGTATTTTTTTTTTTAAAGCAAAACAACTAATGAGGTGAGGAGTTTTGTTTTATTTGCTTGGTTTTGTTTTAATAAAATGGGCTATATAATCATTTTTAATTTTTGTGTAATAACGTGTTGTTCTGTATAAAACTTTTCATCTTTAGTGTTTAAAATTTAAAGGATACATTAACATTTTAATTGATCTGGGATTTTAAAATGTGAGTTTTGGGCATATCTTCTGTGTTTCTGTGTTTTGACTTTGCAGACTCTTGTGTGCACACAGACTCGCCCTCACGAGTATGAAGGAAAGAGCAGTGGAGCTGCTTCCAGCTGGCCGTAACCCTGAGTCTCAGGCTCAAGTGAAGACTTTGCTCGGATGGAGTGCTGTCCACTCATTTTTTTGTCCATAAACCACAGCAAGAAACACAATTTAAATCACAGCCTAGGACACACATACACATGCGCACTATTTGCGCTCTACTTTCTGCATGTCATGTCATATTATGCCATGTAGTGCGAGACCATTTAAAAAACAAACTGCAGTATACAGCTCGCTAAATTGCTTTCATTACTTACTAAGGGATGCTACAGTTTGCGAAACGCTAGTCTGGTGGGTCTTTAATTGGATGCTCAGATGCCTTCTGGGCTGACCAGATTACAGATACAAATAACTTACTACTTTAGCTAATCAGAGGACCTAGGTCCTATCTAAAGACACTCAAATTAAAATACAGTACAGCAAAATATCTTGTTAGGTCAGACATTTTCTGGTGGAATTTGGGACCCTAGAGGAAAAAAACAAAGCATGTAAAATACAAGCTTATTACTCTGTCATATTGCTATAAAATGTTGATGGTCAGGCTGTGGAACCAGACCATACTTTGAATAGCATTGGTCTGGATGCTGATCTTTGAATTCTTTCTAGATATATATGTATATATATATTTTTGAGTCAGAGTCATATTCTCTTGTATAGGCTGTAGTGCAGTGGCGTGCTCATGGCTACCGTAGCCTTGACCTGCTGGGCTCAGGCAATCCTTCCACCTCAGTCTTTCAAGTAGCTGGAACTATAGATGCACACCACCATGTCCAGCTAGTTTTTGTGATTTATTGTAGAGACGATGTCTCACCAAGTTACCCAGGTTGGTTTTGAACCCTGGTCTCAGGCAATCCTCTCGCCTCGGCCTCACAAAGTGCTGGGATTATAGGCTGAGCCACTGTGCCTGGCCTATAGGTACTTTTTTTCATTAAAATTCTTTGATTCTGTGACAGCTTCTGTCTATAAAAGTTAGGAGATAAAATGACCTCACTCAGTTTTTCTGACTTGATGAGAAATGATGCCTGTAATGGGATCTGAGAAGAGAAATGTGAAGGAGATTATTTCAGGACTCTGAGTTACTATGGAGGCTGATTAAAGAGAAAAGTGAATTCTGTCATTTCCATGTCAAACTAAGGTGATGTTGCAGTATCTCAGTGACTGTCCAAAACAGAAGATGCTGACAGATAACCAGTGAAAACTCATAGAAGAGTTCACATCACTGAAAAAAGATAGCAGTGTCTATACCGAATCTTCTGTGTCTGTGTGCAGACACAAAATTATTTTTATGGCTTGATTTTCCAGTTTTGGGGACAGGACTATATATACCTCTAAGGGAGATGCTGTGATGTATAACCGTTAAGGTTTGTTTTGGTGACTTGGGTAATTGAAATGGAACCATGGAGCCATTAGGCTCCAGATGGGACTTTAATCTGGCTTCTGATTGAGCAGAGTGTCCTTGTAGAGTCTCTAAACATCTGTTTTGGAAATATATATGACATTATTCAAAATCTGTACAAATTAACCCACCCTTGGGTTATAATTCAATTTTTCTTTATTGAGAAATGTATTATAAACAGTTTTGTGCAATCAAGTAAAAGTAACTTATACCCATTATTTATTCGTTTATTGTGTGGTCATTTAGATTTTTGTGATTGAACTCTTAATGGATTTCAGAAAGCTTACATTAGACCTTTAAAGGTTGTGATTTGTTTATAAAATATGAAGAGTTGTTTCCTAGTTTCAAATAGCTTTCACATAGGTAGTTATTTTTGAGAGACTATTTGAAAGTACTTTAAATTATGGTGATTTTACCTTTGAATAACAGAAATTCCCAAATAATCTGCCTTATTCCAGAATGAAGCTTATTTTTTCTCACAGTGGGAGCTCTGTGGGTAGGGGAGGCTCTGCCTCGACCTCCAGGAGCAGGGCATCGCCCTGCTTGACCCGTCTCCATTTGTATGTAGGCGGATTTCCTTCGTGTTCACAGGACAGCTGCCATCAGCAGCGGGAGCAACAGACAGCCTTTAGTTATGGCAGGTAAACAAGAGTTTGTGTCCTCATTGCAGACTAAAAGTTCTTTGGTTTTTTGGGCTGTTTAGATCACATGTCCATCTCTAGACCAATAGCAATCGTCATGTGCTGTTCTGTTTAATTATGTTTAGGTGTCAGAATCATTTGCTGGCAGGAAGGATGGTATTATAAAGTTAAATAGCTCAGGATCCAGCCCCGGAGCTGGGGGAGTCTGAGGAGGTCAGCCTCTTCTGAATCATGGAAGGGGAAGTGGAAACAGATGTTGGATCTGTAACCAGTGGAAGGCATACTGTAAGTGTTCAGAAGTTTTGTTGCATTCCTTGATTAAAGTTTTAGTTTCTTTCTCTCCTTGCATTTGTATTAACACTGTGGTTTTTAATAATTCTCCTATTAACAGATCAGAGAAATTAAAATTGTGGAAAGAAAATCTAGGTATTTTATAGTCTCTTGGGCTTTTCTTATTATGTAAAGATTGAGAAAATTGTAAATATCAGACACAGGTGAAATGTAAGGAGATTGCATTATTAAATAAATATTAGTGAGGTTTTCTTAGGAATCTGTCATACATCATCACTCTTTGTTTCTCCCCAAAAGAAGGCAGTGCAGTTCTGTGGATGCAAATCCTCCATGGTCTGCCCGGCCATGTGTATATAGCGAACGGTGTTTCTTTTTAATGATTGAAATATTATTTAAATATAGTGAAATGCTTACTTAAGTTTTAATGACTGAGTAATGGAAATGAAGAGTTTTAAATTCATGGCAGAAAGATCTTATCCTAGTTTTAAGTTAGGAGATACTAAAAATGCTGGTATAGGAGAGACATTTCTCGTTGAGGGTTGGGGCAGATGTAGACTTTAGGTTTGGATTGTCTGTCCCTAGATGATAGTACTAGTTTGCAAGTTTCCCTGAAGGGTGAAAGCCTGTGTTTTCCTGTCAGTTCAGTCACTGTTCTTAAATGTCTTTAGCTCCTTCATGTGTCAAAAATGTCCTGTTGCAAATGCCATTAATTTGGATTTTGTGATACATTGATTGGAGGCAGTTTTAAACTGTAACCAAAGTTTGATAAGCAACTAGCAGAGTAAAAGAGGAATCTTTTTGCCTTTGTAAGGACTCAAGCACAGTCAAGCCGTTCCATTTGCCTTCCTTGTCTTTATCCTGGCATCTGACGTGTCTCGCTGGAACTCCCTGCTGATCTCTGGAATCAGTTCTCCATATTCTGGCTTGGACCTTATTAATCTTTCATTTGCACTCCCTAGTTTCTGTGTCAGAATCTTCATATGATGCATGTCATTCTACCTTTTCTTTTTGACCTTCACGCCACGTGAGCATGGGAATCCCCCCTTTCTAGTTTTAGGGTTTTGTGGTATTCCAGAGTAGGAATGTACAGGGCATGCTCTCAGCAGAGGCTTTCTCAGATCTCATCTTGCTCTTCTGAAAGGTTCCCCTCCTCTCTGGACAGCAAGGATTCTCAGTCACGGCAGGGAGTATTCACTTCCCACATGTGGTGAATCTGAATCTGGCATGGGCCTTCGGAACGCCACCTCCCCAGTTCTGATAGGCCTTTCCAGAAGAGCATTCTCTTTTGGTCAGCGCTGTAACTGTCGCAGGTATCCAAAGAGGCGCAAGGTTGTGGACTCCTCAGTGGTCTGGCCTCCTTGTTCCTGAGATTTAATCATTTTGAACAGCTTGCCTTTTCCTTGGCTGTGAATCTTTTATTTTTTCTTTCAGTTTTCTGCATTGACATGCATTTTCACTATGCCTTTTGTCTCTTTGCCCTCTTGTCTTATTTATCCTAAAGATTCATCTCAGTTGAGTTTTCCTGTTCTAGACTCCTGTCTGTTTACTAGTTTCTTTGAAACATAACTCCCTTCTAGTTTTTTTCACTACTTGGTGTTACAATCTTCTTTTTTTGACCCAGAGTCTCTCTTTGTCATCCAGGCTGGAGTGCAGTGGTGCAGTCATGGCTCACTGCAGCCTTGACCTTTTGGGTTCAGGCTATCTTTCTGACTCAGCTTCCTGAGTAGCTGGGACTACAGGCATGCACTGCCACACCCAGCTAATTTTTTTTATTTTTTGTAAAGACAGTGGTCTCACTA
>NW_007231643.1:0-32219 GCF_000164805.1 Carlito syrichta | reverse complement strand
CAGCCATAAAAAAAGAACAAAATCATGAATTTCGCTGCAACCTTGGATGGAACTAGAGTCTATAATACTGAGTTGACATCTTACAAAAACAAAAATCTGAATATCATATGTTCTCACTCATATAATGGACCTTGAACATCCAATGCAATACTATGAGAAAATGACTGATGGTAGTGGGAAACTATGGGGGGGAGGGGGATGGGATTAACAGTAGCAAATATCTGTCGGGGGATGGGAAAACACTTCTTATCTACAGGGTGCCTGAATGAAACATCATTGTACACCTAACCCTTAACTGTACCCCACAAAACCATAATAAAAAATACTGATTAATGAAAAAAATAAAAAATAAAAAAAATAAATAAATAAAAATTAAAAAAAAATAAATAAATTTTGTTGTTATATCACTTATTATTCACAAAATGTGTTGATATTTTACCTCATCATTACAAAAACAGTCAAAAGGAAATAATCACTATTGGGAGAAAAAATGGTTACAGTCTTGAAAGAAGAAGAAGAAGAAAAGAATGATATTGTTGGATTAACGTATTATTAGCTTGAATTGGTATGGGCGATTTATGCATCATTTTGTATTCTTTAGATATATATGTATGTGGTAATATACACACATATTGAAAGTCTTATTTATTAAAGATGAGGAAATATATTTATATTTACAGAGTATTAAAACACACACACATATTTCAAAATCTCGAGTACTTTCACAAAAGCTCAAATTACATAAAAGTTTCCCCATTGGCAAATTTACTACAGCTTTATTTACTCATACAGTATAAATTTACACTGAGGGCCACAGCTATGGCATTTCTAAATTACTTTATATACTACTTATTACAGTTTAGAATTGAATTTTCCCATATTGTCAGAGCTAATAAAACCTCAATATCAAGTCCCTTCACTCCTATGACAAGTACCACAGACCTATACCCCAAAGTGGTTTTCCTCGTTGACTCTGACAGCTTCAAGAGAAATAAAGAGGCTCACTGCCATTCGTTTCTTTTTCAGACATTGAGATTTTAAAAGGTAATTCTCATTTCAAATTTGTCACAAATAAAACAGGGAACTAAAATGTTATATCTTTGTTGGTGTGATATACACAAGATATCACTTTGTCATCCCCACCATATCTCATTATTACATAAATTAAAGTTAGTATTTAAATGAAGGGGGCCGAAAAAGGTATTGTGTGAAAACATGTAACATGTAACATTTATATGAAGCTTTCTCAAGAGTCATTTACTAGACCCCTACATTAAGTCAGAGTTCAATGTATAAAATCATTATAATCAGCTGGTTAACTGAAAATAATAACCAGCAAGATTTGTGGGACTTTCTCTAGGTTCATGCTTGCAGTTGATGGGACATATGCATTCTGAAAGAATCTGGTATGTAACCCAAGCCTTAGCACATATTCGCCTGCTGGTGAAGAGGAACTGATTGAATAATGCAACATTCATGTACACCAGCCCCACTTTCCGGATGGAACTGGGCACGGTCACGTGGACTAGGCAAGGTTCATTCCAAGTCTTCAGGTTATCAGTCCTTGCTGTGACAGCATTGGGGTCTTCATAGATAGGACTGAGGGGTCAGACGATAAATTAAGCAGCAGCTTATCTCCCCATTTCCAGTTCACTCTTCATCTGGTTTTTTTGATGATCTATACCTCTTAGTATTCTGCTGTGAATATAGGAGGTGAAAACATTCAAGTCCTTCACCTAATGTATCTGAAAGACAAAGTGTCATTCTTGGTTCCAGGGAGCATTCTGTTGCCTCTGCTCTGACTTATTATATGTACCTGAGCAAGGCAGACAAAAGTTGACCCTAACTGTACTCAGTGCAGACGTTTCTCTCCTTACAACCTACAGTTCATATGTTCTGTTCCAGAGTAAGTTTCTCAGTTCTTCTAGGTGCAAGCAGATGGTATTTGGAGTCAATATGTGATTTTTCTTCAAAATAGTAATTAAAAATACCAAGTTGAAAACAAAATATGGAGGATGGTAAAAGCAGTGACCGAAATGTGAAAATAAAGAACACAATTTTCATGCACATAGAAAGAGAGATAATGAGTAAGAATTTAAAGTGGAAAGAAGGGGGTGGGTTGGACATATGTGTGTAACAAAGCATTCAACAATGAGAACAATTCTGAAGAAGAAGGGATGGGGAAATAGCCAGCTATTCTTCGTATTCTACTTTTTTTTCATCTCCTAACATCGAATCTTTTTTTTTTTTTTTTTAATAGACAAATCAGAGAAGTCTTTAAACATAAACAAGTCTTTTTCATTTTCTTGCTTAGGAGTTTTCATTCGTTCTCCTGTACTTGGTAAAACATCTGGATTCCTTACCAGGGTATCCATGACCCTGCCCGACACTCTAGGGTCAACCTAGACCATCTCTCTCAGCCTCACTCCTGTCCCTCAAACACACCAAGATCGCTTCCTCCAGGACTTTGTACCAAATCTTTCCCCTGCCACAAAGGTTTTTCTCATGACTCTGCAGAGCTGTCTCATCCTACTTTTGACATTGAAGAAAAGTCTCTGACCAGTCTGTCTAAAGCAAGTTATCTTCTCAGTCACTTACTCCCTTCATAATATGAAGTACCACAATCTGAAGTGATTCTCCTCTCATTTGTCTACATGTTTTCCACCTTCCCATGAGAATATGAGGTTCACTGAATGCCTGATGTGTAACACATTATCTGAGAGACAGGGTTATGTAGATGAACACATATACCAGAATGTTTGTCTTATGATGTGCACCTGTTGGGTAAAGTAGTTCAAAATCTCTGCCCAGGAATTACTTAAGAGAAAAAACAAAAACAAACCAAAACAAAACAAAAAACAAGCTAGATTGTAAAAGCAGTAACTAGACAGTATTATCTCATGGCACATACAAATTTTTGTTTGCACTTCATTTTGTTTGATTGTTCTTGTTTTATTTTTTTAAACCTTTTTATAATAAGGAAACAGCCTATGTCTCCTGTGACTCTTTAACACCTTGATTTTGTAAATATATACAGTTTAGGGATAAAATAGACTCTAGTCTCTAAGGATGAAAATAAATTATAGATATTAGGATAGTTTTGAAATATTCTATTTGAATTATATATTTGGCATTGACATTGTATAGCTTGTTAACTCTACTTTTTAAGATGCCTAGATATATCATTACCAGTTTGTATTATTAGCATGTCTTCACTATCAACACAATGTCCAATCAACTGTAATTTAAAATTTATTTAACATTTATCCCCAATATTTTTTGATTTGGCTATTATTTACTAAGAAGTTTTGTGAATATATACCTCCAAACCAAAATAATGTCTTTAAATCTGAAGTAATCTTTGACCTAGAAATGAGAAACCAGACTCAAAAATAATTAAATGCAGTTATTACTTTTGTAGTGTACCGTCCATTCTGTTTAGAATACTATATTTATAACTTATAAGCGTTTTCCAAAAATCTAAGAACAAATATCACTTTATGTCTGCCATACTATATTATTTTATATTCTTTAATAACAGAAAGTCTCAAGAGAAAGGAAAGTTATGTCTGTTATATATGCCAATAAAATACTAATATCACTATCTACATACTTTATAGAACTTTATAGTTGATTTTCAACTTTCATTTTATTTGCACTTGAGGATCGTGTCAAATATGTATATTTCACAACATTCTTAACTGTGTTGTGTTTTCTCTTGTTGGTTTCATCTAGCAGCTATTCATCTCTTATATTTTAAAAACTTTAAGGAAAATAAATAAGAATTCTAACCAGGTCACAATATCTCTACAAGTAGCTCTTATTGGACATATGAAGGCTTGAGAGCACACCCAAGAGTCATCTTTAATGCAAATTCTTAGTCAATTATACTACCAGCATCTGTTTCAATGATGCTTTTTGATATAAATTTTAGAATCTAAATATCAACATGCTAAGTGTCTGGAGAGTCAGTTGTAAAGGGGAATTTTATGTTCTTTAAACATTCTGTTCAAATAAGCACTTTGGAGCTCAGCTACTTACTGAAATTTCACAGTTTGAATAAGAGAGCTCATTCTAGTCGTCTCCTTAGGAGACATTTACTGAGGTATGACTTTTGATTCAGCAAACATTGTCTCGCCACTAATATTTTCTACATTCTTCTTGTACTTCTGATTGGAAGAGAACTTAGTACAGGCTTTAGGTAAAACAACATAAAATATTATTTAAAAATAGGTAGCTATGGACTTCACTGGTGTCATTTTACTTCTTAATTGTTTATTTATCAATTAGTTTAGCAAGAGAAAAATTATTAATACAGGTAAAATTATATTTTCTGAATATTCTTGTATAATGCAAGGCAAAATTCTTTTGAGTGTTAAAACTGATTATAACTTAGACCTTAGTGAGCGATAGATAAAGGATAGTTAGAAACTGATATTATTATCAAAACAGCTTGGTATTGGTACAGGAATAGGCATATAGACCACTGGAATAGAACTAAGATTCCAGAAGCAAAACCTCAATTTCTCAACCAACTCAACTTCGACAAAGCCTCCACCACCTACCACTAGGGAGTGGAGAACCTATTCAGTAAATGGTGCTGGCAAAATTGGCTGACCACATGCAGAAAATTGAAACAGGACTCTTACCTATCCCCATACACAAAAATTAACTCTAAATGGATCAGAGGCCTAAATGTAAAACCTCAAACCATAAGAACCTTAGAAAATGCAGAATACACCCTTATGGAAATTGGAACTGGCAACCAATTCCTGAACAAAACCTGAAACGCATGAACCATAAGAGATAAGATAGACAAGCAGAACCTCATTAAACTGACAAGCTTCTGCAAAGCCAAAGAAACCATCAAAAGAGCAGAGAGACAGTCCACAGACTAGGAAAAAGTATTTGCCAACTCCATGTCTTACAAAGGCCTAATATCTTGGATCTACAAGGAACTCCAACGTGCTGAAAAGAAAAAATATAACAACCCCATTACAAAGTGGGCAAAAGATATGAACAGACACTTCTCAAAAGAAGACATACGAGTGGCCAACAGACACAAGAAGCAATTTCAACCTCAGTAATCATCAAGGAGATGCAAATTAAACCTACACTGAGATACCACCTAATTCCAGCCAGAATGGCCATTATCAATAACTCAAAAAATAATAGATGCTGGAGAGGATGTGGTGAAAAGGGAACACTTCTACACTGTTGGTGGTAGTGTAAACTAGTGCAACCTCTGTGGAAAGCAGTGTGGTGATCCCTAAAAGCTCTAAATATCGACCTCCCATATGACCCTGCAATCCCCCTACTGGGAATATACCCTGAAGAACTCAAATCACTCTATAAAAAAAAATACCTGCACACGCATGTTTATCGCAGTATTGTTCACAATAGCAAGAACCTGGAACCAACCATGCCGTCCATCAAAAGAGGATTGGATTTTAAAAATGTGGTACATATACACGATGGAATACTATCCAGCTATAAAAAAGAACAAAATCATGAATTTCACAGCAACCTGGATGGAACTAGCGTCTGTAATACTGAGTGATCTCTCACAGAAACAAAGATCTGAGTATCATATGTTCTCACTCATAAGTGGACTTTGAACATCTATCGTAATACTATAAGTAAAGGATCGACAGTGGTGGGAATCTGTGGGGGGGCAGGGAGGGTAAGGGTGGTGGGATTAACAGTAGTCAATATCTGTCTGGGGCAGGGGGATGCCCCGTATCAACAAGGGTGCCTGAACGATGCATATTTGTATACATAACCCTTAACTGTCCCCATAACTTTAAAATAAAAAATACGTTAAAAAACAAAGAAAGAAAAGGATTGACAGTGGCAGGAAACTATGGGGGCAGGGTAGGGAGGGGAAGGGAGGTGGGATTAATGGTAGTCAATAACTGTCTGAGGACAGGGAGACACCCCTTATCAACAGGGTGCCTGAACAATGCATATTTGCTTATCTAACCCTTACTGTACCCCACAACTTTAAAATAAAAAAGATATTTAAAAAAAAAAGAAAAGAAACTGATATTATTACTAATTTTCTTTCTTACACCCAGAGTAAACTTAAATTACTAATTTTCTTTGTTATACCCAGAGCAAACTTAAATATGAGTCTCCTATCTGCCTAAGAAAGATTTGAAATGTGTTTTCTGATTTATTTTGAATCAATTAATATATTTAAAAGCAGCCAAAGGTCACAAGCTTTTGACCAAGTCACAGGGTATTGAATAATGGAATTTGTTCCTGAAAGTACCACTAGAAATCACCCTATCCAAATATCATTTTCTAATGAAGCATATAGAGACTCATAACAAGTGTTTAGCAGAGGTCATCTAAGTAAACTTAAGACTAACTTCTTTCAAGTATTTTAAATTTTGAAGTTCTGAAATATATCACTTACTCTCCATATTGTTTAGTAACAAGTCTTAAGTGAAGTAAGCATAGTTTTTTTGGATAAATTTATTTTATCAAGCACAATGTGGCTCCTTAAAATATACAAAGCTACAATTAATGAGGTATCATAATTATAAGCTATATATATATATATATATCTGTGGGTGGACTTTCCATATTATAAATAAAAATTAAGCATCTCTTAAAAGATGCTTTATTTAGTGTTTGAATGCTAATATGATATTTTGTCATTATTTTAAAATATACCTATTTTCTTTTATTATTTGATAGTATCATTGCGCGTAAATTATACAGACTCTAGGAATTATTTTCATTTTTCAATAAATGAGTACTGTTTAACTCACTTTAGGTTATGTGATTATACAATTTCTACAAGGATTATGTCCAAATATGAAGTTAGAGAAAAAAGTTAATATTTAACTGGTTTATATAAAGAGAAAATTGTACCACGTTTGAAATTTAGCCTCTTAACTATCAAATTACCAAAACTATCCTAACTTAAAAAAACAAGTTTATGTGTAGGAAATAAATTCATAGAAACCCTGAGGGAACAATCAAATTATATGCCTAGATTTAAACTTTAAGCAAAACATTTACTCAGAAGAGACTCTCTTCTGTTTATTTTAGCATGTGGATTTCTCATTCTGAGAAAACATAAATAACATAAAAGATTGGAAGCAAGACTAATAGATTCAGATGAAATGAAGAAGCCAGCCAACACAAAAAAGTTTTCTTAAAGGTGTTTCCTTTATAGTTGCATTGCTTTGGAGAAAGGAAATTGAGTGTAAATTGACCAAAAATGGCTACATTTAGATTGTATGCTTCAAGTAAGAGATAAATGTAGACAAATATAGATATCAGAAAGTGCTGAATGTAGTAAGACTATTTTAATTTCTAATGTTCCTAAACTTTGCTGTAATATTATTATAAAAGATTTTGAACAATTTAGAAGTAAAATACCAACTCTAACTTGGAAATCTTTTAAGTCAATGGATTCATAAAAAGTTGGTTTTCATTTCTGGCAGGGCAATCCTTTGGAAAAAATATAAAGGAGACTTTTTTTAGGAGGTAAACCTTGCTCAAGATGAGATCTGAGCAAGTTTTATTGATGCCCTGTTTTTTTATGCTCAGTTTTACTGATTCACTTGTGAATAAGTCAACTATTTTTTCCAACATAAGAAACTTTAATTGGGACATTGTAGAAACTAAAAAACTGTCCTACTTCCTTGAGAGAAATTGGAAAAAAATAAACTCATAGACAACTTATAATACAACTTTTTGTGTATATGTCACACCAGTAAATCTATGGGAATTTAGTATTTCTTCATGAATATTGGTTTTGAGGGCTGGACTATGCCAAGTATTGAGCATCTGATCTATGATTTACTCTGTCATAAGAATTCTGAAGTAAGTCATGGACAAATATTTGGAGCACACTTCCCAAACATCCACCACATTTTACACTTGTAGCCACTGATTCATTCATAATTGAGTATGTAATTCTGTATCCTGTCTGAGATATAGGTCCTAGGATATATTCATGCAGAACACTTCCTCCACATCTCAAATGGCTTGCCTATAGGCTCTTAGATGCAACCTATATTTTCCAACTATCAAAACATACCCTTTAGGTGAAAAAAGAGCAAAAATTCCCATCCCTCACTCCTCTTGCTAATTTAGAGTCATTCAATAGATGGATAACAAACAAACCTAAAAACGAAATATTTCAGAAAATACACAGCAGTTTTCTCCAGCAAGGAAATCTCTCCTATAAGTTCTGTTTATCATGATTGTAACATAATTAAGCACAGTAATAAAAACGTCAACAAAACGTATCATAGAAAGTGTTTTTTCTTTAAGGTAGAATAGGGGTTAGTAGGTTAATGGCAAAATTAGGAAAATACAAAATATCATGACTGCATGGCACACACTATGTCATTCAAGATTTCTGACACCAAGATTCCTATTATGCATATGTTATACCTCCTCCTCTCATTTATCCCTGTCTTTATAGTTCTGTAAATTACTTTTAAAATGTTGCTATATTGTTTTATGTGTGTTAAGATTGCTATATCAATTTCAGCAATTGCTATATAAACCAATAAATAAAGTGATACTAAAGGGTTCAAATATTTCCTGAATAGCTCTAAGCATGAGAAACACTAATAGCTAAAAAAAGGTGACAGCATAAGTCTTATATTTCGAATAACATGCAATCTTTAAATCTACATTAATACTATGTTTCTAACTCTATTTAGTAGGTCTTCCATCTTCTCCCTCTTCCTCTCAGTTTAACTACCTCCTTTCTTCTATAAATGTTACTGAATTCTATGTAAAAGTCACAGAATTTTCACAGGGTTTTCTTAAGAATTCACAAACAAAACACACATCTTTGTGAATTTTTTGCTTAGAATTATCTCCAATGGAAGGGAAAATTCTGCCAGCTTGAAGCAGGAATGTCAATGAATTCTTTGTAGAGAGTGAAGAGCCATAAGAGTAGATAGAAAGGCTATTGAATTGAGTTATTTTTTCAAAGGTAGGAAAACCTGCCAAGCTACAACAGAAGTACCCTGGTCATCTGAAGGATCAATGGATTAAAGAACTTCCTCAAAGTAGTTGTGAGGACTCAAACTGTGGTGATGATACAGTTGGCATTTACCCAAAAATGAAAATATAAAGACTGCTTGGCTTTAAAGTGTCCCCTACTGTCAAAGTTACAAAAGCCTTTTTCCCCCCCATAAGATGTCTGGCTTCTTATACAAAATTAAAATTCACCACAAATAAAGGAGAAAATGCATCATAGTTCAATGAAAGGATGTCTGGGAAGAATTGGCTGTGTTGCAGGGTTAATGGTTTCCTAGTCTCACATATGCTAAATTTTTCAAAGAAAGGCTGAGGATCAAATAGTACTTGTGGTCAGACAAAAATCAGCAACTGTAAGGCCGAGAGTCCTACAATGAACATGTGCAGTATTGAGTAAAGTTTTGGTCACTATAAAGATAGATTTCTAGGCGTGCCAGTCAGAGCCATCCATGGCAATTCTTCCAAATTTATACTGTTCTCTAGGTTTATATATACATGTACCTATTATTAATTATCTTACTATGACGAAGTAAATATGAATTCCAATTTATTTTGAAGTGACTGTAGATTTGGATATTAACTCCTGATTGTTAACATTTTGAATTTTTGTTTTTCTGAGTTGAAGTCTCACTCTGTAGCCCAGACTGGAGTGCAGTGGCGCACTCCCAGTCACCGCAGCCACGACCTGCTGGGCTCTGGTGATCCTTCCACCTCAACCTTCCAAGTAGCCGAAAACACAGGTGCGTGCTACTATGCCCGACTAATTTTTGATTTATTGTAGAGATGAGATCTCACCAAGTTGCCCAGGCAGGTCTCGAACCCATGGGCTCAGGCAATCCACTCACCTCGGCCTCCCAAAGTGCTGGGATCATTGACTGAGCCACCGAGCCCAGCCAACATTTTTCATTTTTAATTACTTCTCCCATCAATCACTGACAATTGGTTCAAAAACTCAGGGTATTTAAAAACCTTGTTATATTTTATGAGATCTTTTTTTATTAAGTGATGCTATGTTTTCTTGTAATGCATAAATGCCTTTTTTTAATGCGCCTACACTGTAGCTATTGGACTGGCTTCCTCCCTGCTCTGATACGTTCTGAGGTGGTCACTTTGTACTTTCCTTTCACCTATACACATCTACTAAGGTTCTGTACTATCAATTTTGCTTTGCTTCTGAAGACAAAGACAAATCTTATTTAGTCAACCAAACCTCCCATTATTTTCTTGAATGTTTTTAGTTGTATTAGTCATTCGTACAACTATGAAGTACAATGCAATAATATAAAACTCCAAGTGAGTCAGAAATGAGCATTGCTCTTAATATTACATTCTTATCTTTATCACCGCTCCAGTTGCACCCACTCTATCAATAGTTTGAAAACTTACCTTAATGCTTTCTCTTTGCTTTTGCCTTTCCTCAAGACACAATATGATCCATTGACTCTAAGTGTTTTCATAGTTAAGAATGAGATATGTTACCAAGCACATTGTACATGAATAGCAATGTGCTATCAATAAAATTTTATTCAGCCTGTTCTTTTTTGGGGAGCGAGGGTTGGAGTCTGACCCTGTTGCCCACATGCTCACAGCCACTGCAGCCTCGACCTGCTGGGCTCAGGTGATCCTATCACCTCAGCCTTCCAAGTGGCTGGAACTATAGGCGCATGCTACCACATCCAGCTAATTTTTTGATTTATTGTAGAGACAAGGTCTCACCAAGTTGCCCAGGATGATCTCGAACCCCTGAGCTCAAGCATTCCTCTTGCCTTGACCTCCCCAAGTGCTGGAATTACAAGTTTGAACCACCATGCCCAGTCTCAACCTGTTCTTACACCAAACATACACGATAGGTGAAAGCAATCCTATTTCAAAGAGAAGATAACAGTAATTTTGACAACTGAAGTGAATTATCCAAGACCACACAGAGAGTAAAACAAAAGCAAATCTAAGACAGACACAGATTACGTAACTCTAAAGTGTACAGCTTCTTTATTGGACATCTACTTAGTACTTTATTACATGCTTTCATATTAATCTTGTTACTAGAAAATAATATTTTGTTCACCTTTGTCCATTATTTTCCAGGCTTATCAGTTTATATCCCATTTAGATTTGTAGATTCTTAGTAGTTGTGGTATGTATCTAGTAATTATTTTTTGCACCCTATGTAATCCATCTTGGATTATGATAAACATGTTTTTCATTAAATTTTATATTTTGTTAATTAAGCAGAGTTTTCTTATGAAAATAAAAAATAACTAAACCTATACAGTGTATAATTGATTTACTTTCCTATTTCATCTCAATAATATGAAATAAAATAATTAAACACTTTACATGATTTTGGGCCTTATATACAGAAATTTTATATTCTAATGAATTAATGAGATTGCAAATAGATTCTGTGTCTGTGTTTCTGTGTTTCACAGGATGCATTCACTACCATTTTAACAACTTTCTAAATATAATTAAGTTTAGATAAATAATCAAAATCATTATGAATTCCCAGTTTACTAATATGTATAGCAAGAAGTAATAAAAGAAGATATGATATTCCTGCAATATATTAAAATAAAAGACTAAATTTTCTAATGAAACTTTTTTTCATTATAATAAAGAAAGCTATTGTTGGCTTTTCTAAAAATAATTATATTAATTAACACTTGTCAATATGATACCAAATTATCATTTATTATAAACATTTGATTATGAGTAAATTTCATAGAATCAGGCAAACCAACTAGCTACTCTGCAATTTCTTCGTTCCAATGGAAATTATGGGATTGGATTTAAATGTCAATCCTTTTTTTTCAGGTCTATAAATCTCTCTCTCTTTTTTTTTTTTTTTTTTTTAGTTGGAGTCTCACTCTGTCACTCAGACTGGAGTGCAGTGGCCATTCCTCAACCTGCTGGGCTCCGGCAATCCTTCTGCCATCACGCCAGGCTAATTTTTTTTATTTATTGTAGAGATGAGGTCTCGCCAAGTTGCCTGGGCGGGTCTCAAAACCGCGGGCTCAGGCAATCCACTCACCTCTGCCTCCCAAAGCATGGGATTACAGGCTGAGACACCGAGCCTGGCTATCAATCTCTTTTCCTCAGTAACAGCAAAGGAAAAAAATTATTCTTATGGTTGAATTAGTAGACTATTAACTTGACTGGAAACCACTTGATTTGGGGTATATCTTTATGTTAATTTTCTGAGGAGGTTACCAGAAGATTCAGATCAATTAAAGTGGTCCCCCTCCACCTCTTTGCTATTGTGAAATAGAAACCTTTTGGGGCACTTAGCATTGCCTTAGGCTGAAGACCGAGGAATGACAAGCAATCATTGGAAAAGACTCCAAAAACAGTAGTTTCTGAATTGTGGACCTTTACTAGTTTTTGAAAATAAATGTCCAAGTGTCAGAGACAGAAAAAATATATATAGAGAGACACCTTTTACATAACATCTTTTTGTTATTGTTGTTTTAAAGATGTGGGGTACAATTCAGGGTAAGGTATACAAATGTTCATTACACAGGTACCCTTGATGAGGTGTGCCCCACCTCCTCTGGCAGATTCCCACTACTGGCAATCTCACAACTTCCCCTCCCTCCTCCTCCCTGCAGTTTCCCGCTGCTGCCAATCCTTTTCTTGTAGCATTACATTGATTGCTCAAGGTCCGCTTAGGAGTGAGAACATGTGATACTCAGTTCTTTGTTTCTGTGATAGATTGCTCAGTATAATAGACTCTAAGTTCATCAAGGTTGCTGTGAAATTCATGATTTTGTCCTTCTTCATGGCTGTGTAATATTCCATCTTGTACATGTACCACATTTTTTTTTTAATCCAGTCCTCTTTCAATGGGTAGCACTGTTGGTTCCGTGTTCTTGCTATTGTGAACAATGCTGCAATAAACATACACGTGCAGGTATCTTTTTCAGAGTGATTTGAGTTCCTCTGGGTATATTCCCAATAGAGGGATTGTGGGGTTGTATGGAAAGTCGATTTTTAGATCTTTTAGGAATTGCCACGCTGTTTTCCACAGAAGCTGTACTAGTTTACACTTCCACCAACATTGTAGAAGTTTTCCCTTTTTGCTGCATACTCTCCAGCATCTGTTGTTTTTTGAGTTATTGATGATGGCCATTGTGACTGGAGTTAAGTGATATCTCAGTGTGGTTTTATTTTGCATTTCTTTGATGACTAATGAGGCTGAGCATTTTTTCATGTATCTGTTGACTGCTTGTACGTCTTCTTTTGAGAAGTATCAACTCATACATTTTTTCCTTCTTGATAAAAACCCTTGAATATCTAGGTGTAGATGGAACATACTTCAAAATAGTAAGAGCCATCTATGAGAAACCCACAGCCAGCAGACAGACAGAAATTGGAACCATTTCCCCTGAGAACTGGAATAAGACAAGAATGCTCACTCTCACCCTTCCTTTTCAACATAGTTTTGGAAGTCCTAGCTAGAGCAATCAGACAAGAGAAGGAGACTAGGCGTATCCAAATAGGAAAAGAGGAAGTCAAGATCTCCCTCTTAGCAGACAACATGATGCTATACTTCAAAAATCCAAGAGAATCTGTCAAAAACCTCCCTGCCCTGATGAAGGACATTGGCAAAGACTCAGTGTGTAAAATAAAATGTGCAAAAGACAGTCACATTTCTATACACCAACAATAACAAACAGAAACTCAAATAAAAGGCACAATTTCATTCAAAATAGCCACACACAAAAATCAAATACCTTGGCATCTTCCTAACCAGAGACATGAAAGACCTTTACAAGGAAAACTACAAAACACTGCTCAAAGAAATCAAAGATGACACAAACAAATGGAAAAATATTCCATGCTCATATATTGGAAGAATCAACATTGTTAAGATGTCCATTCTACCCAAGGCAATCTATAGATTTAATGCGATACCCATTAAATTACCAACAGCATTCTTCTCAGACCTGGAAACAATACAAGAATTCAGATGGCAACATAAATGACCACAAATTGTCAAAATAATCTACATAACATCTTTGATGCATTTTAAGTGTACATGCAAAATTTGGCCTTTGTCATGGAAAAACTAATTTATTAAAAATTTATCTTTATAAATCAGTCTTTTTTTATGAACACAAAGGTGTGAAATCTTATTAAAAATGCTATCAATTTACATTTTAATTGCTAATTCTGCATCCCACACATTCATTAGCCATGAATTTTTAAAGGTGTAATAACTTTTATTTCTTCCTCTACTTTCATTAAGAGTATGACAGCCTCAGTTTTCCCAAATTGGAAATTCTACTATTCTTTTCACTGCAATTGGTATTAATGTTTGTGCAATTCATTCCACTTCCGTTTCCCAAACCTTGAATCAAAGCATTATTTCAAGAGAAAGAGTGTGCCTTATCTTTTGCTTAGTCACAAATTCAGTTTTCACTTTTGATAGTTTAATACAATGTACAGATTGTATTTCTTCAACTTTGCTTTCTGTTCACACCTACACAGAGAATTTTTTTTTCTGCAAATGCCAAGGCAATATCTTTATGATATCATACTGGATAAAAATCTGAACTGGTACTTCCTTGACCTCTACACAATCAATATTATATCATAATATTAGGAGTAAGAGGGCACTGCACAGTAACAATAGGCAAGAAAATGCCAGGGGTGTATGGTAGCATTGACATATGGCTGAAAAGCTGAATGAAGAGTTAGAACTTCAAACAAGAAGCAGAGATTATAGACCATTTAATAGTCAGCAAATGTTGCCAGAAATATGAGGTGAGAGGGATCTCAGATATTTTACACTTAATGCTGCCTTGGACTGGAGACCAAGGAATGACTAAGCAGGCATTGAAAAAGACCCAGAAAACAGTAGCTTCTGAACTGTGAACTTTTACTAGTTATTGAAAACAAATGTACAAGTTTTTAAGACATTTAAAAAAGAGAGAACTTTTATTTAACATCGTCAATGCATTTTGATGTGTACATGCAAAATTTGGCCTTTGTTATGGAAAAACTAAGTTTGTAAACACATGACATCTGGCAGAACAGTGAGAAAAAAACAAGTATTTGAAAGAAAACCTGCCTGAGTTATTCACAAAAAATACATCTATTTTATCACTTCAGAGACAGATTGTTGTTTAATAATTACTGAGCCTTTCTGTCATTAAAAAAACATATCCAGTGTTTTCCTATGTTTATTCATCAAGAAATAACTAAAATAAAACACAAAAAATTGAGACTCTTTCTAGTAGTCATTGAACAGAAGCAGAATTCCATTTATTTTGCTACTTGCATTTGCTTATGCCTCTGTTCTTTATTTGACCACTTTTTCTGGAAAATCTTTTGATCAGAAATCATGACACTGTTTCACCTGGAAGTGGACTCTTTCGTGTGATAGCTGAAAGAAGTCATGGATGAGACCGAGTAAGAGAACCAAGACTTTTTGCTTTTTCCAGAAATCTCCAATTTCCATAATAAGGGCCTGGATTCCCAGGGAAAAAGTAATTATTGTGTACATATATGTGCACACACAAACTAAACTTTTGTAATTACATGCTACTTTGTGGTCAAAGCTCTATGATTTTTCAGAAATCAATAGTTTTATGAAGTAAATAGTCCTTCTTAATACATTTTTACTTATCAATTAAGGATCTTTAAGGAAAACACAGCTGTATCATACTGACATACCACACTGAAACAACAGCTAGGCAAGAAATTTCTGATATTTAACTCTAAAACATTATAAAAATTGCAATAGAAACAATTCAATGTCTTTTTATTGTACTTATTTTAAACTGTAAATTGCTTTCCCTAATGCCAAATTCTCACCCCAGACATTAGATTAAATTGTAATAATTTGGTAAATGTTCCTTGCGGTAAGTTTTCTAGTCCCGTTTCAGGCATGACTCTGAAGTAGATTGGAGGAAGGGGAATTCAAACACCTAACAGTATTTAAATTAGTAGAATTTCTCACTCCACAGTTCAGAACATGAGTCCAGAAAACATTCTTCTCGGGTATTTGTATTGTAAGTGTGATCTTGAGACTCACTGGAAGGTTTCCGCTGCCATTTATAGAGATTTGAGTTAAAGATGTACTGCTAGTTCTGAACGAACATCACTCTATGATACTATGATAGAGGCTTCTATCATTCTTCTTCATAGTATTAACAAGTTAGAAGCTCAATGTGTATTTTTTTTCCCATCATTGGGGTATGTTCTCTTCTCAAGTAGAAAAGTGAAGAAACAAGATCACTGAAAACTGTTTCTACAAATGAATCAATTAAATATATGCCCTGCTTTTATGTGTTCCTGTTTTTTTTATCACTATGACCGGTTTTAAAATATTTTCTGTCATTTTCTTTTTGTAATTGTTCTTGGTTTCCAACAAGTTCAGATTATCATAGCCCTTTTATGAGAAGGACACTGCTAACTTGCAGGCATAAATGAATGCTTCACATATTAATTTATTACTATACCTGAGAATAATTTCTTGAGACTGATTATATTAAAAACACTACAGCTTTCTTTCTTTTGACATAAAAGGAAATGATCCTTATCTTACAAAAATGTTCTTGGTCTCATTTGTGTCAAGTTCATACAAATATTCATTTTTTAATTACAACAACCTGAGAGGAAAAACAGATCAACAGCTGAAGCAGGAAAAAAAACCAAAATTGAGCTTTTAGGACAACTCCAATTAAGTCAGTGAACCAGTGCTTTCTCTTTTGAACAGATGTTACATACCTTTTCCAAGTACTGAACAGGTTTTTGTACTCACTTGGTCTATTTATATTGTACTTGGCTTGTCTTCAAACTTCTATTAAATGGCAGTTTTTGAACCAAAAGGGACATTTGATTATGACAACTCCAGGAGCCACATTAGCATGCAACATTACTTTGTTCATCAAAAAGCAAGCTCCTTACTAATGTAGGAAACTGGTATTTAAAAATGGAGATCATAAACAACCTTTTCTCTAAATTCAATTTAATAATGCAAAATTATTCACAGATTGAACAATTTCTGAGGATTATCCATGGCTAATTCTAATTTTTTATTATTACTATGACTTCATTTACTGTGTGACACAAAGTCCAATTTTTTGCACAAATGCTATCATAGTTTTATTTCTTACAAGGTGTTGGTAATAATAATTTAAAAAATTACAAAAACAACAGCAACAAAAAATTTCTTTTTTACCCACTGAGATAATAAAGGAGGAAAATTGCTAGTTACAAAATTTATCTTCATACCTGCCCAGGATTTTTCAAGTCAGTGGAACCATAAAACATAGAGGCACACTTATTAAGGACTTTACTTATGTTTTCTGTCCTGAAGATTGATGCATAAGGTAAAAGTATTACCAAAAATAAAGAATTAGTGTATTTCATCAGTCAACGTTGTCAGTGACTGATGAAAGGGTCTGTGAAAGGGTCATATAAGCAAAGTGTCCCCCAAATGCCAAAGAAGCCTAGAAACAAAAGAAGGAGGCAGACAAATTCTGTTTGTTGGTATTGGGTGATTTATCGAGGGAAACTACAAACAGAAGTGTAGTCTTGAGGCAGTCACTAGACAGGTAGATTTCTGCACTGCTACCCCCAGGACCAAAGCCTGTGTACCATAGGGAAAGAATACATGTGCTCTATGAAAAAGTAAAGGCAACCTTCAGATTAGGCAAAAGTGGTCTGTGGGTTACATCATAATTTTTGTGATAACATCAAGGTTGCTTTGATCTGACAGCAGAAGTATATGTTTTTACACTATGGACAGTAAGTAAAGTAGAAATCAGGAGGCATTAATGGGACCGGGGTTAATCAGAAGTCAAGATGGTAGATTAGCTTTCAAGATGAAGTCACTTTTGTCTTCACAAACATCATAAGTTTATTTCTTTTCTTTTCTTTTCTTTTTTGAACAGGAAGCAAGATTTATTGGTTGGAATGAAGAGTCAGCAGAGTGAAAGTCTTCATGAGTGCAGGGCCTGCCACTTGTTCAGGGGGCCAGGATTGGGGATGTATTTGACCCTACAGTCATCTGGAATAAGCCGCTCCTCAGCCACCATGTCTTCAAATTCATCTGGATTAAACTTGGTAAAGTCCCACTTCTTTGAGATATGGATCTTATGGTGGCCAGGGAACTTGAACTTGGCCCCGCATAGAGCCTCAATCACGTGCTTCTTGTTCTGCTGCTTGGTGCAGTTTGACATGATGACTTGGCCAATGTGCACCCTGGCCACGGTGTCCTGGGGCTTCCCAAAGTCACCTCGCATTCCTGTCTGGAGCCTGTCAGCCCCAGCACAGGACAACATCTTGTTGACGCAGATGACATGGAAGAGATGGAGCCTCACTCGGATCTGAAAGCCATCTTTGCCACAGCTTTTTTTGATAAATTGGCATAAATGCAGGCAGCCTCCAAGGCTTCAGAGGGCAGCTATTCATATTCATCCCACACCATGTGGCCTCAGAGTGGGAACTCATCTACTTCTGCCTTCTTGGGCCCCAGATTAAAGATGCGGATCTTGACATCAGAGACATCTGGGCAGAAGCAAGATTTGGGGTATGGCTTGTTCTTACAAGACTGGTAACACCCGGTGGAGCGGCTGCCCATAGCGACACCAGGATCTTCGGTGGCACGCCGAAAGAAAAGAGTTTATTTCTAATAACACTGAGACTCAGTGCATAAGGCTACAAATAATCTGATGTGCACCAGACCTCTGGTTACACTGCCATCACTCCCCTCTAGTATTCCCAATAAATGACTTGGCTATATTATCATACAGGGTGAACTCTAGATGCCTACTTGCATGGTATGAATTGAGAAAATAATACAAAAAGATTATGTATTTCAAAATATCTATTCTTGCTTTTATTGGCCTCACTAGGATTTTGACAATAAAACCCAGGGTTACAAATCAACCTGGAACCTTTCACATCACTGCCCAAACAACTTATTATAATCACTACTAACATCTTACAACCTGAAGAAGAGGGAGAGGGTGCTTCTATAGCTTTCAGGGAAGACCATGGCATCATTTTCTCTGGGGTATTGGGAGACCAGATGATGCTGCTTGGGTCAGAAGGGTTCTCCAGAATTCAGGGACACTGGAATCTGACAGACATTTTGGGGGGAAAAATGTTAGATGGAGAAAGCAAGGGAAAAGTCGGTCAAATTTTAACTTCATTGTTTTGCACAGTTGCCACTGAGCAGATTAAAAGAGTAACTGGTTACTATGATTAAAATGAAGGATGGTGTCAGCTTTTTTTTCTGTGAGTTCCTAAATGAACCATTTTCTTAGTGAAAAATCTAGAAGGGTTTTTTTACTTCCTGTTTCCACCAAAAAAAGTGAATGTACCTTCAGTCTCAATTCTTTTGTGACTGTGCATTCACTGTTATAGGTTATTTTAGAATGACTTTTAAAATGTCTTCTAAATGTTTACATATGTTTATAGGCATTTCAATGATATGCCACAGATATGAGCAATGCTATGACCTTATTTTCATCCACCTTGTTTCAAGAAATTGAAGTATAACATCTCTTGATATAAGGTATACTAGCCTCTTTACCCCCAAGGAATTCCACCATCAGAGTATATAGAAGTAAATTAAAGAGACTGTTAAGGCAGATTCTTGTAAGTAAATGACTTAGAAAATTTAAATCTGCATACTGGAAGTGTGAATTTTAAAAAGCTTCCTGACTATTATTAAATTTGAAAAACTCCATGTTAATGAGATAAAAGACTATATATTCTGTAAATAATATGTGGGGTGTTTCAAAATTGAATGACTAAAATAATATTAACAATATTAGCCAACCAATCTTGAGTAACTATTTGTGAAAATTGCCTCTATGATCATAGGTTATAGAGAGACAAGATAATCTGATGTTTATAAGTCAAGTAATAGCTATTGGTTGACTTTGAATCAATATTTATGAAAGGAGAAAATTAAGTTTAAAATAATTAGATTGTTTGTACATTGTCTCCATATTTTATATCTAATGATAATCATCGGTTAACTATCTTGGTTTAGTGAGCTAATATACATTGAAAACTATTTTTTCAGAATCTTATGTAAAATAAAAGTCTCAATTAACTCCTAATAATCTAAATATGTAGCATAGTGCCTAACATTATCTTTTTTGAATAAATTAATAACAATGAATTAGATTATAACTATTTTCTATTTATAGACACTCGAGGAATTTCAAAATTGCCTTTTCAAAACAGTACAGACAACAACAGAAAATAAAATAATACACATTTTTCTATATTTCTTTGTGTATATGTGTGTGATCTTCTTTTTATTTTAAAGATGTGGGCACAAGTCAGGATTGGGTACATAAGTGGTTTATATACGTGTGTTTGGGCCTCCCATTGGACCTCACTTTGTCTGGATTAGAAGTAGGTAACCTTATTGATGTTATATGCTCCCCTCTGCTCTGGCAGTGTTCCGCTATTGCCAATTCCTTTCTTGTAGTATCATGACAGGTGTTCAAGGCCCACTTATGAGTGAGAGCATGTGGTACTCAGTTCTTTGTTTCTATGATAGATCACTGAGAATGATAGACTCTAAATCCATCCAAGTTGCTGTGAAGTCCATAATTTTGTCCTCCTTTATGGCTATGCAATATCCCATCATGTATATGTACCACATTTTTTAAATCCAGTCTACTTTTGATGGGAGGCACAATTGGTTCCACGTGTTTGCTATTGTGAATAGTGCTGTAATAAACATGTGTATAGAGGCATCTTTTTTGTAGAATGATTTTACCTCCTCCAGTTATATTCCCAATAAGGGGATTACTGAGTCATATGGAAGATTAATTTCTAGTTTTTTTAGAAATTGCCACACAGTTTTCCATAGAGGTTGAACTAGTTTGCATTCCCACCAACAGTGTAGAAGCACTCCCTTTTCTCCACATCCTCGCCAGCAACTGTTGTTTTTTGATTTATTAATAATGGTCATTCTGACTGGAGTTATATGGTATCTCAGTGTAGTTTTGATTTGCATTTCACTGATAATTAGTGAGGCTGAGCATTTTTTCATGTGTCTGTCAGTAGTTCCTATGTCTTCAATTGAGAAGTGTTTATTCATGCCTTTTGCCCACTTTTTAAATAGGACTGTTTGTTTTTTTCCTTTCTGTATGTTTGAGATCCTTGTAGATGTTAGGCCTTTGTCAGATATACAAATAAAATTTTGTACTTTGCAGCAACTTGGATAGATTTGGAGTCTATCATACTCAGTGTTCTAACACAGAAACAAAGAACTGAGTACCACAAGTTCTCATTCATAAGTGGACCCTGAACACGTCGCATAATACTATAAAAAAGGAATTGTCAGTAACAGGACACTGCCGGTTGGGGGGGGGCATATAACATCAATAAGGGTTCCTGATCCTAATCCAGGTGAAGTGAGGTTCAACGGGAGACCCAAAACTTCACCTGTACCTAAACCATTTATGTGCACAATCCGGACTTGTACCCCACAACTTTAAAGTAAAATTAAATTAAAAATAAGAAATGGATAATGATGAGAAGAGTCAAGAAAATTACGAACAGAATAGTAGTGTGGGTTTGGTAAAGGACTTCCTTAGTAGGTATCAAATATGCTGTGTGAAATTACTGTAATTGAAACTGTATGGTATCGACATGCAATTAGACAAGTTGATGAATGGAGTAGAATAGAGTTTTGGTTGGCAGATTTCAATTAAATCCAACAAAAGTGATACTTCGATTCAATAGTAAAAAAAATGATTTATGCAACAAATTGGCACAAATGGCTATTAATCTGGAAGAGAATTACTTTACAGCATATACCAAAACTCCTTACCTTACAGTGTGTACCAAAATCTGTAATCCATTTAGAATTATTTACACGTAAAACATGAAAATAATAAAAATACTAGGAGACAGCTTGGGAAACTATATGCACAATCAAGGAGTAGGGGAGACCTTTTAACTCAGTCTAGAAACCCAGGGGCCATAAAAGAAACGACACACAACCCCTACCCATCACTATATAAAAAAATCAACTCTAAACACCTTAAAGGCCTAAATGTAAAACCTCAAACTATAAGAATCTTAGAAAACGCAGGAGACGCCATTACAGAAATTGGAATAGGAAACCAATTCCTGAACAAAACTCCAAAAACTCAAACCATAAAATATAAGATAGATAAGTGGGATTTCATCATACTGAAAATCTTCTGCAAAACATGAAACCATCAAGAAAGCAGAGAGACAGCACACAGACTGGGAAAAAATATTTGTCTATTTATTTTTTTATGAAAGACAGCAATTAAAATGTTTCATTAAATTTGTTCTTTACATCTCAGACTAAAAATTTTCACAGCACTCAGATCTTTTTATAAATTTAAAATGCTGCTTATTAAAAAGTATTTTCTATAAGCTCAAATTACTATATTAAGAGAGAGATTCTTTTAAAATTAATAAGTGGCTGATCTTAACAATATAATGAGATAAAAATTATAGTGGATGAATAACCTAAGGTTTTTTCCACTGCACATAATTTTTTTCCACCTTTATCATCAATAACATTTATTAGTAACAACTATATCATCATAATAATTGAATACAGCACACATAGAGGGACTATTGCTAAAATGCAGTTTTTGATTCATATGTCTATAAAGGAGCCTGGGATTTTGATTTTCTAGAAAACCAACAGGTGATGCTGATATCGCTGGACTGCGGATTACATTTTGAATGGCAAGGATTCAGTACACCTGGAACAGATATTAAATACAGATAGTGGAAATTTGGATACATTTCCAGATCTCCAGTAATCTAACTGGATGATCAGATGCAGTTTATTAGTCCACTCTGGACAACTTTGTTACCTATAAAATGCAAGCATAAGGGTATGTCGCCAAGGGTTTTTGAAGTTCCAAACTTACAGATGTTTACCATTCTATCCCATTCTCTAAACACTTTATTGTTTCACTTGTGTCTTATTTCTCTTTATACATTTTCAAAGTAACATCCACAAAGAAAATATGCCTATTAATTTGTGCCAAGAACTCTGGAAGGACTTTCTTGGTATAAATTCCTTTGCCCATTTCTTGAAGAGGCATGCAGAGCCCCTGGAGTCCAGACAAGACACCTCAGCCCCCAGCTGCTTCCAAGCTGGCTTCAAATGACTTCTGTCTCAGAAAGGGGCTCAGCAGGCCTACTGGTTTCCAGCTTCCCTGTGCAGCTGTTCACAGTCAATGACGAATACAGTCAATAATCTTTTTTTTAAAACAACACTCAGTTTGCACCACGCACAATTCACTTTTCGTCCATTGACTGTGAAAAGAAGGCCTGTACCATGTATTATATTGTAACAACATTTGCCAAACTTCAAAATTGTTGTTGTAACCTTGAATAAAACAGTAGTGACTTGAAAGAACAAGACACAAATGCCATCAAAGGAAGTCTATTACTATTTGTATATGATTTATATTATGAGAAAGAGGTAGTAGTATTCATACCAACAGCCATATTTTTCCAAAAATGTTATTTAAAGTCATTTACACAAAAGCATCTTAAACTCTACTGAAATATCCTCTATGAATTATTTTTCTTTTGTGTTATTCTCCAACAAACTTATTAAAAGAAAACAGGGCTCTATGATATATTATAATGAACAGCTATCTATCAGTTATCATTTTCCATTATATAATAACATAGCTGATAAATTTTAGAACAACAAAGTAAATAGATTTTTCTAAAATCAGTTTTTTTTGAAACACTTCATTAACTAAGAACATGCAAATGTGAAATGAGTATTTTAATTTTATCTGCTGTGCACTTTTTAAGCTTCATTCTTAATCCTTATTTTTATGTTGCATTACACAGACAACAGTTAAAACATGTTGAACTCAGATGGAAAGTACCCAGGAATGAGTAAAAAACAATTTTCATCCCCCCTTCTATCATCTTATGACATTCAAGTGAAATTCAAACTTAAGTAAACTACAGCAAAATATCAGAATATATGAAAAATTATTTTCACGTATGCAGTGATAGATATAATCCTTTATTCTAATATACATATAAAGCAGTGATAGATATAATCCTTAATTGTAATATACATATGTATAATTGATATTTTAGTCATTAACAGTTAGAAATTTACAGTACTATGTTGAATAAAAGTGATAAAAGTGTGTTTATTTGTCTTGTTCCCAATCAGCATTATAATATCAGTATAACAGGAAGATGATTACTATACATGAAATCTATAATTCACCTTTAAATACATTTTTTAGTAAACCCAAAGTAGGCGTGTTAACAAGAATGTCCTGGAATGGCCCTCCTACACATATGCAATCAAGGATGCTCAATGAAACAAACAGGTTAGGAGAGAAAGCTGGCAGAATGTATAGCCACTGCTAAATGGCAAGAATTAGTTGAATAACCACCTGCAGGTAAACTGAAGAAATTCTTTGTAAACACAATCTACTAGGACTTCAGACAAAATGGTATTGCTAAGGCATTTGGGGAAGTAATAGGAGCTAGTAGACCACTCTGATGTGCATTCCTCAAGAGATTTCCACTAAAGACATAAGAAAAAAATCACTATTCATTTTGAAGGCCTTTTATTTCCTTCTCTTACCTAATAGCTATAACTGAGACTTTCAGTTCTATGTTGAATAGAAGTGGTAAAAGTGTGTTTAGTTGTCTTGTTCCCAATCTTAAAGAAACGTTTTCAGCTTTTCCTAATTCAGTATAATGTGAGCTGTGGTTTTGTCATATGTGGTTTTATTGTGTTGAGGCATGTAGCTTCTCTACTTAGTTTGTTGAGAATTTTTACCATAAAAGCATGTTGAATTTTGCCAAATGCTTTTTCCATGTCTATTGAAATGATTACATGATTTTTGTCCTTGTTTTTCTTAAAGTGATGTAACACATTTATTGATTTACACGTATTAAACCATCCTTGGATTCCTGGAATAAATCCCACTTAATCATACTGAATGATCCTTATAATGTGCTGTTGAATTTGGTTTGCTAGTATCTTCATAATAATTTTTTTCATCTGTGTTCATCAGGGATATTAACTTGCAGATTTGTTGTTGTTGTTGTTATGACTGTCTGGTTTGAGAATCAGGGTAATGCTGGCCTCTATAATGAGTTTAGAAGTACTCTCTCCTCTTCAATCTTCTGGCATACTGTGAGAAGAAATGGCATTAATTTTTCTTTAAATATTTGGTAGAATTCAGCAGTGAGACATTTTTTTAATTGAAAAAAAATTATTACTGATTCAATTTCCTCACTTATTGGTCTGTTCAGATTTTCTATTTCTTCATAATTTACTCTTGGTAGGTTGTATATGTCCATGAAATGTATTCATTTCTTCCATGTTTTCAAATTTATCGGTGTATAATTGTTCACAATAGACTCTTGTGAACCTTTCTGTTTCTGTACTATCAGTTGTAATGTCCCATTATTCATTTCTAATTTTATTTGAGTCTTCTCTCTTTTTTTCTTAGTTTCATTATATAATAACCTTTTTTGCCTCTTTTACAGTTTTTGACTTTAAGTCTATTTAAACTAATACAAATGTAGCTAATCCTACTCACTTCTGGTTTTTGTTTGCATGAATATCTGTTCTATCCCTTCACTTTCAGTCTATGCTTTACTTTAGCAATGAGGTAAGTCTCTCACAGACAACATAAATCCATTCAGCCACTCTATATCTTTTAATTGGATAATTTAATCCATTTACTATCAAGGTTATTCTTAATAGGCTATAACTTATTCCTACCATTTGTTAATTAATGTTTGCTTGTTTTGTAGATCCTTTGTGTAATCCTTTCCTCCCGAGTGTGGTGCAGCCTGCGACTTGTTATAAGCCACTTAATTTGTGGTGGTTGCTACCATAACCACAGAAACAAATATAGTGCCCTTACACCACAAGGAAGAGTTCCTAGAGATGAGTCCTGTCTGTCTCCACTCATGATCTGCTGAATAGTGAGGTCTGAACTTTTCAATATCTAACTCTCACTTGGAGCCAAGAGAATACCTTCCATGAAACAGCCATGTGCTGTGCATGGTTGCAACAAAGATGACCAATACCCAACTATGCTTTTCCAAAACTCAGAGACCAAAGGGATAGGACAGATATGTAGATAATTATATTACAGTATGACATGTGGCCTATAATTTTCTACATGATCTGATTTCTCTCTTCATAAATAATCTAAATACACAATCACTTCACATGGGCCTTACTGCTCTTCCCCAGTGACCCAAACTCACTCTCTCCTCAGAGTTTTTGCATTTGCCTCACAGATAGCTTCCCTCAACTGCTGAAGTTCTGCACAATGTCACCTTTTTAGCAAATCTCCCACGGTCCACTCTGTGGGAAACTGTACTTGTTCCTCTCTGACCCTTTAGAAAATTTTATGCTCCTTCCCGATTCAATATTATTTTTTTCATAGCATGCATCCCTATCTGACAAACTATATATGTATATAGTACACACACACATGTATACACACCAATTTTGGTTTATATTTTCTGTATCCCCAGAGAAAAGGGCAGGAATCATTTTGCCTGTTTATTCCATTGTGATATACCCACACCTACAATTGTTTCTGGCATAGAGATACACAATAAAGAAGAATTATTTTCAACCGATACTTCTGTTTTATTTACTTAAAAAATACAAACAAAAAACCTAGTTAAGTGAACTCCTTCAAGTACTGAGTAGGGTCACATTGCCTTATAGTAGTATACTGTTTCTGGTACTGGGTAAAACTGCATAAGCATACCTTAAACTGAATTTGAGTAAGCTGATTCTTACATTATGATTATTTATGAAACTTTGATAAAGACAAAAATAAGAACAACTTTTAAAATAAGAATGATGCCTTTCGGCCGGAACGAACATCTTTCAGTAATTTGCCAAAATGATGAACACAAAGGGAAATAGGAGGGGGATGTGGTACACGTTCTCCAGGCTGTTCAGAAAACATGGAGTTGTTCCTTTGGCCACATACATGCGAATCTACAAGAAAGGTGATATTTTAGGTATCAAGAGTATGGGTACTGTTCAGGAAGGAATGCCCCACAAATGTTACCATGGCAAGACAGGAAGGGTCTACAATGTCACCCAACATGCTGTTGGCATTGATATTAACAAACAAGTCGAGGGCAAGATTGTTGCCAAGAGAATTAATGTGTGTATTGAGCATATTAAGTACTTGAAGAGTTGAGATAGCTTCCTGAAACGTGTGAAGGAAAAAGAAGAAAGCCAAGGAGAAAGACACGTGGGTTCAGCTGAAGCGCCAGCCTGCTCCACCTAGAGAAGTACAGTTTGGGAGAACCAACAGAAAGGAGCCTGAGCTTCTGGAACCTATTCCCTGTAAATTCATGACTTAATAGGTGTCAAAAATAAAAGATCTCTGGATCATAAAAAAATAAAATAAAATAAGAATGATACAGAGACCTAATACTGTTCTGGGTAGCTAAAGGCAGAGGATTGTAAATAGTTAATGAGTTATAATTTCCAGTCAGTCTTTGAAAAACATCAAGGTCAAGATCAACAGAAATACAACTCAGTGGTCATAGTATTCAGGTGAAACACAACCTTTTCTTACAATCAGTAATGTCATCTCAAGAATATTTTATTGACATGGTGCCAATAGTACACTCTTTAGAACTGTAAGTCAACCTTATTGCTAAAAGTTGCTGAAGATTAAAAAATAAAAATAAGAATAAAGCACAGCCCCTGAATTGCAACAAAACAAAACTGACTCAAAGACTGAGCCAATGTTTTGAACTTTGCTTTCCTCCAT
Organism: Carlito syrichta; assembly: GCF_000164805.1. Taxonomy (NCBI): domain Eukaryota; kingdom Metazoa; phylum Chordata; class Mammalia; order Primates; family Tarsiidae; genus Carlito; species Carlito syrichta. Next base: position 4,410 of record NW_007231643.1, on the reverse strand, counting down.
ATCTACCTGTTGATTTACTTATATCCTCTCCACCTTTTTCCTGTCTTCTCACCATGCAAATACTATTTGTAATACTATTGTAATATTACTATTATAATACTGTGTAACTTTTTTATGCCCTTTATGCTGCTAGGTCTTTCAGATTTTTACACGATAATTATAGTTTGAATGATGAAATAAATAATTTGAGGTTTTTGAAGACAATAAATAATTATATGCCTTGAGAAGATGAACAATAATAGAAACATTGAATATGGTTTTCATAAGTCTTATCCAATATCATTTATCTTCATAAATATAATAAAAAGTATAATATTTAACTATAGTTAGCATTTATAAAACAGGTCTACATTAAATAGCAAGGTACAATGTAGTTATCCACCAATAAAAATAAACTTCAGATGAGGAAAATAAATAGCAAAGTTATACATTATTCAATAAACTAAATTCTGTTTAATTTGTTCTCATGATCCAGGTCCAAGAGTAAAAGGAAGTGTGGTTAGTTTCTAAGCCTCCTGAAATTATTGTGACTGATCATCAAAAAATAATTCGAGGCAAACACAGAACCGATAACTGAACACATAACTAATGTATCAGTCCAAAAGGAGCAATGTAAAACAAACAAAACACAATTAAGGAAAAATGTAATCATTTCATGAATCCCTTAGCCAATACATTTAGTGATAAACATTTTTACTAGCATCAGTCTCATGCAGTCTGCATTTTTAAAAGGTGAAATACATTGCTATTAAGTTCTAGTAGGAATAATTCACTTTCTAGAGTTTGTGACCTATGATTTTTTAAATAACCATGTATAAAAAATTACTAGAAATTAGAATAAGTCAATAGTGCAATATTAGTTTATCAAAAAGTCAGTCTGAAATTGAATTTAAAGTGGATATTTTTATTGCTAGGCATGGTAGCAGTGAAGAAAAGGCAGTGTATTAGCCCAAATATATTTTATTTAGAAATAGCAATTTATTTAATCATTAAAAGAGTTACTGGCTTAGCCCCATGAAATATGTGCCACACTTAGTTATTTTTCACATAAAACACAAATGTATGACCCAGTAATCCCCTTTCTGGGAATATACCTGGTGGAACTCAAATCATTCTACAAAAAGGATACCTGGTCATGCATATTTATTGCAACATTATTCACAATAGCAAAAGCATGGAACCAATCATGCTGCCCATCAAAAGTGGACTATATTAAAAAATATGGTGAGTATACGCAATAGAATATTACACAGCCAAAAAGAAGGACAAAATTGTGGACCTCACAACAACTTGGATGGGTTAAGAGTCTATCAGATTCAGTGATCTATCACAGAAACAAAGTACTTAGTACCACATGTTCTCACTCATAAGTGGACCCTGAACATTTATCATAATTCTACAAGAAAGGGATTACCAGTAGTAGCACACTACCTGGGGAGATAGGTGGAGGACATATAACATCATCAAAGGTACCTGATCCCAAATCAGGCAAAAAGAAGATCAATGGGAGATCCAAACTGAAACACAAACACACCCACCCATAGACACAGACACACATGCACACTATGAAACTATAATTTCAGTCATCCCTACATAAATAGCATAGATAGCAAATGTTATAAAATTAAACTATTAGAAACTGATAAATCATAAAAATTAGGCAGAACTTTAATCCAGCTTTTAGTTTGAAGAAAAATAATCATAACACAGTCTGTTTTCTCCTTTTAGTTTTGTCCTTCTATTATATAAGCCAAGGTAGGTTTGGAAACTTCAAAGATGCTCATATTTTAAGGCAAACCAGTAGTTTTGTTTCTGCTTTTGTTTTTTTAAGGAAGGATTGCACTAGGCAAATTAGTAAAACCAGTTAAGATAGTCTATAAAAACAGCTTGTCAAGTGGCATTTTAGAACTCCTTTGAAGACAAAAATACCATCAATTTAAGAAAATTACGAGCTGAAGAAATAATTGGCCATAAAAATCATTTGCAGAATAATTGACAATCAGCTGATGAATTTCATCGCTTAAAGTTGTTAGGGTTGCACATTGCCAAAGTTTTTCCCTAGAATACAATTGAAAATACAATAATCTTTGACATGTTTCATTAACCAGGGTAATGATAATGTCACCTATGACATAATACCTTGTGCTCTGTGTAGGTCTATTGTACCCGTGACTGAGCACTATAGTACACTGTGTATGGATAGGTACAGGGATGAGAAGATAGAGGGACAGGAAAGACAGACAGATACGTGTGTGTGTGTGTGTGTGTGTGTGTGTGTGTAAATAAATTAATATAGTGTGTATATTTTATCCTAAAGTAAAATAAAAATATGATGAATGAACAGTAAGTTTTTGCTTTGAAGATATGATATTGATCAAATGATAATAACTTTTCTGTTCCAAATATGGTATTGGGTTTTATTGCTGGCTTATAATTTATAAATTGCCAATTTGTATGTTAAAAAAACATTTAAAAAGGCATGAAAGATGAGATGGGGCAAGATGGCGACGGCATAGGTGAACTGGTGAGATTCTCTGAACGGACCAAGACTGCAAACTGCTGAATAGACAGACTGTAAAGCAGAGGGAAAAGTGAACAAAACCAGAAGGCCCTCATAAGGAAGAACAGGTCATTGCAGAAGAGAAATAAAAACAACCCCACCTTCCCTCAAAAACAGAATTGAAGAGGGGGAGGGAAAGGGGTAAAGGGAGAAAAATCTACAGAAATGAAGAAAACCCAAAAGAAGAGTATGGGTCTCTCCCAGGCGCCTGGGAGAGCAGACACTGAGAAAATTGACTTTGGAATATAAACAATGAAAAGTCCCCAGAATGAAGGGTCTCAAAATGCAAATGTAGATATCAAAACAATAATGGAGAGACTAAAAAGAATTGAGGAGACACAAGAAGAAACTAGGAAGGAGCTGATATCTGAGATAACCGTAATAAAGAATACTGTAAATGAAATAAATAACAAATTGATAAGCATGGAAAGCAGAATTACCCAAGCAGAGAAAGAATCTCAGAGCTTGAGGACCAAAATATAGAAATAACCCAAACTCTTAAAACACAGAAAATAAGCTAAAAAAGACAGACAAACCTTTAAGAGATGAGTGACTACCTCAGGAGGCCTAACCTAAGAATAATCGGACTCCCTGAGGCAGAAAGAGAAACAGAGACCACATTGGAACAAACTTTCCACGAGATCATTCAAGAAAATTTCCCTTATCTAATCAGTGATACAAAAATTCAAACACAAGAGATTCAGAGAACCCCCGCAAGACAACAAATGAGAAGACCAACTCCTAGACACATAATAATTCGCCTAAATAAAGTAGGCACAAAAGAAAAAATCCTAAAGGCAGCAAGAGAAAAAGGCCAGATCACCCACCATGGAAGATCAATCAGAATAGCAGCAGATTTATCTGCAGAAACCCTGCTGGCTAGGAGAGCTTGGAGCCCTATCTTCAAAGTCCTAAAAGGATAAACAATTTCAACCAAGAATAACCTACCCAGCCAAATTAAGCTTCATCAGTGAGGGAGAATTAAAATCTTTCCCAGATATCCAATCCCTAAGAACTTATGCAGCCACAAAACCATCTTTACATGAAACACTCAAGAAAGTATTAAACACAGAAGAAAAGGAAAAAAGAACAACGTTCTTCACAAGAGTACAGGGAAAAGAATAAAATATACACGAACCAACCCCAAAAGCAAAAGAAAGACAAAAAAAAAAAAAAAAAAAAGAAAGAAAAAGAAAAAAGAAAAAACCAAGTGGAAGAACAATAACTCAATAAGAACTCCATGATAGGGATGAACTCTCACATTTCAATAATTAGTCTGAATGTGAATGGACTAAACGCACCACTGAAAAGACATAGAATGACAAAATGGATAAAATATCACCAGGCAACAATATACTGCCTTCAAGAGACCCATCTCACTAGAAAGGACATACACAGACTCAAAGTAAGAGGATGGGAAACAAATTTTCAGGCGAATGGAACACAAAAGAAAGGAGGAGTCGCGATCCTAATTTCAGACAAAATACCATTTAAGCTATCAAAAATTAAAAAAGATACAGAGGGCCACTACATAATGATAAAAGGTTCACTCCATCAACAAGAAATATCTATCCTAAACATATATGCACCCAACATAGGCGCACCAACATTCATAAAGCAACTTCTAGGAAACTAAAGAAAGACATTGACTCTAACACCATAATAACTGGGGACTTTAATACACCACTCACAACCTTAGACAGATCATCAGGACAAAAAAATCAGCAAGGAGATCCGGAACCTCAATGAGACTCTGGACCAAATGGACTTAATTGATACCTATAGAACACTCCATCCAAAGACCACAGAATACACATTCTACTCATCACCACATGGAACATATTCTAAGG
>NW_007231642.1:62264-81152 GCF_000164805.1 Carlito syrichta | reverse complement strand
TCTGTATCTTTCTTGATTTTTAATAGTTTGAAGGGTATTTTGTCTGAAATTAAGATGGCTACTCCTGCTTTCTTTTGTATTCCGTTCGCCTGGAAGTTTGTTTCCCATCCTCTTACTTTGAGTCTGTGGATGTCCTTTCTAGTGAGGTGAGTCTCTTGAAGGCAATAGATTGTTGCCTGATGATATTTTATCCATTTTGCCAATCCAGGTCTTTTCAGTGGTGCATTTAGTCCGTTCACATTTAGGCTAATAATTGAAATGCAAGAGTTGATCCCTGTCATAAGGTTCTTACAGAGTTGTTCCTGTTTATTTGTTGTCTTTCTTTGGGTTTTGGAGTTGGTTCATGTGTGTTTTTAATCTTTTGCCTGTACTCTTGTGAAGAATGCTGTTGTTCTTTTTTCTTTTTCTTCTGTGTTCAGTACTTTCTTAAGTGTTTCTTGTAGAGGTGGCCTGGTAGCGGCGTAGGTTCGTAGGGATTGGATGTCTGGAAAAGATTTCAATTCTCCCTCATTTATGAAGCTTAGTTTGGCTGGGTAGGTTATTCTTGGTTGAAATTGTTTCTCTTTTAGAACTTTGAAGATAGGGCTCCAGGCTCTCCTGGCCTGAAGGGTTTCTGTTGATAAATCTGCTGCTATTCTAATTGATTTTCCCTGGTAGGTAGTCTGGCCTTTTTCAGTCTTGCTGCCTTTAGGATTTTTACTTTCATATTTACTTTGTTTGGGCGAATTATTATGTGTCTGGGAGTTGGTCTTCTCGTTTGTTGTCTTGCAGGGGTTCTCTGAATCTCTTGTGTTTGAATTTTTTCATCCTTAATGAGATGAGGGAAGTTTTCTTGAATGATTTCATGAAATGTTTGTTCCAGTGTGGCTTCTGTTTCTCTTTCTGCCTCAGGAAGCCCAATTATTCTTAGGTTTGGTCTCTTGAAGTGATCATTCATCTCTTGCAGGTTTTGTTCTGTCTTTTTGAGCTTCTTTTCTATGCTTTTGACAGTTTGGGTTAGTTCTGTGTTTTGGTCTTCAAGCTCTGAGATTCTTTCTTCGGCTTGGCTGATTCTGCTTTCATGCTTATTAGTCTGTTGTCATTTCCATCACAGTATCTTTACTGCTGTCATTCTGACAACAGCTCCTTCCTATTTTCCTCTTGTCTCTCTCAATTTTTTTAATTCTCTCCATTAATGTCTTGATGTCTGGGTTTGTTGCATGTAGCCAGTCATTCTGGGGACTCTTCATTGTCTGTGTTCCAGAATCTGTTTTCTCATTGTCTGATCTCCCAGGGGTCTGTGTAAGACCTATGTTCTTTTGATTTTTCTTCATTTGTGCGGTTTTTCCCCCTCCCTACTTTTTCCTTCCCTCCACGTCACCGTCTTCTTTAATTCTGTTATTCAGGGGTAAAGGAATTGGTTTTACTTCTGTTTGTTCAATCTCCTATTCTTTATGTATGTCCTCTTACTTTGTTCAATTCTGAAGTTGCACTGTAGGTTGGAGGTGGTCCTTTTTGCAGTTTTGAGATGTACTTAAGGGAAGAGCTGTGATTCAAAATCTGTCTGCAGGTCCTGGTATTTGCTGACAGGTGTGTGGATAATGTGGAACCCACTTCCCACTGCCCTGGAATCTGTCCGTGCAGTGGGACTGTAGGTTTACTCCCTGAAATAAAATGTGGTTAGCAGAGGGGAGAGAATGGAGCAGATAGTGGGTTGAAGAAGGGAGTGGAGAGATAGAGGAGTAAGGGGGGAAACAAACGAGTGTGCCAACAAATAGAGAGAGGCCTATACTGAAACAGATAAAAACAATAGACCACAGTTACAGTCGAACCAACTCTCATACAAACAAAAATAAAACATATAGTGATGCTAACATACCAGCTATCCAACCACCTTATTAGTGTGCTGTTTCTCTATACAAAGACATGGTTTACAGACAGAAGAAAAGAGAAGAAAAGGAAAAGGAAAAGAGAAAAAAGGGAACAATACAGTAGGAATAGAATTAAGTCATTAAACTAATAGAATCAATGAAGTACACTCTGAGACATTTCGTTTAAGTCCAATGTCCTTTCAGGTCTGATTTCTAGTTTTCTTTTCAAGCTGGTAAATTAGTTTGCAGTTAGGGTCAGTTCCCCTGATCTGTTGTGATCTGTTCAGAATAACCTCGGTTCAGAAGTTTGGTCTATGTCTTTATCAAGCTTCTTTCTCCCGTTTCAGTGTTGTTACCTTGAATCGCCAGCAGGTGGTGCTATCTCATCTGCTCGCCCCAGAGGGGGTGGGGCCGGACAGGAACAAGATGGCTGCCTGCCTCCAAGAAGGCAACAGGATCCCCACGCAGGGAGGGCAGGACAGTCTCGGACGCAGGAGCGGTGGCAGCGATCCCAGCAGATCTTCCCTGAAGCGGTTTGGTGTGGATCTCCTCGGGCCGGGTTGTGATGAGCTACCCGTGCCAGAGGCCGCGGCGGCGGCGGGGGTGGTGGCGACGGGAGCGCTGGTGGGGGGAGGGGCTGCAGCGGCGGCGGGACAGTGCAATGCAGTAAAACTGTCCAGTTGTTGTGATGTTCCAGCCGTAGCGATGGCCAAGCTCTGTCTGAAGAGCAGGCTGCAATGCTGGGGTCCCCAGCCCCCCGGGGCGAGAGTCAGAGACCCACTGCAGATCTCCCTTGCAGAGGGCTTCAGACACCGGGTTGCCCAGTTGCCATCTTGCCGCCTCCCCTCTATTTATTTCTGATTCAAAGTTGGGAAGTTGTATTTTTCCAAGAATTTACCCATTTCCTCTAGATTGTCTAGTTACACAGAGCTATTTAAAATAGTGTTGGATAATCTTTTGAATTTATGTCAAATCAGTTGTAATGTCTCCTTTTTCATTTTTGATTGAGCTAATGTGAGTCTTCTTTCTTTGTTTCTTAATTAATCTAGCTTGTGGTCTATCAATTTTGCTTATCTTTTCAAAGAACTAATTTTTGGTTCATTGATTCCTTGTATTGTTTTTTATTTTAATTTCATTTAATTCTTCTCTGATGTTTGTTATTTCTTTTCTTCTGCTAGCTTTGGGCTTGGTTTGTTCATGTTTTTCTAGTTCCTTGAGTTGTGATGTTAGATTGCTGATATGTGATCGTTCAGTTGTATTAATGTAGGCCCTAAGCACTACACATTTTCCTCTGAGTATAACTTTGGCTGTATCCCAGAGGTTTTATAACTTGCTTCATTGTTGTCATTCATTTCAAGGAGTTTTCAAATTTCTATCTTTATTTCATTGTTTACCCAAGGATTATTCAGGAGCAAAATGTTTAACTTCCATGTCTTAGCTGGGCTCGGTGGCTCAACCTGTAATCCTGCGCCTTTGGGAGGCTGAGGTGAGTGACTTGCCTGAGCCTGCGGGTTTGAGACCTGCCTGGGCAGCGAGACCTCATCTCTACAATAAATCAAAAATCAGCCGGGCATGGTAGCACGCGCCTGTAGTTCCAGCTACTTGGAAGGCTGAGTCGGAAGGATTGCCGGAGCCCAGCGGGTTGAGGCTGCAGTGGCTGGGAGCGGCCACTGCACTCTAGTCTGGGCAACAGAGTGAGACTCCAACTCAAAAAAAAAAAAACTTCCATGTCTTTGTTTGGTTTCATGAATTGTTCTTGAAGTTAATTTCTAGTTTTATTCCACTGTGGTCTAGATGGTGTTTGTTATGATTTATATATTTTTGAATTTAGTGAGACTTTATTTGTGACTTATTAAGTGATCTACCTTGAAGAATATTCCATGTGCTGATGAGAAAAATGTATATTCTGTAGTTTTGGGATGGAATGCTCTGCAAATGTCTGTTAGTTCCATTTCCTATAGCATACTATTTAACTCCACTGTTTCTTTGTTGACTTTCTGCCTTGCTGATCTGTCTATTTCTGTCAGTGAAGTGGTCAAGTCTCCTACTATTATTGTATTGCTGGCTATCTCTTTTTTTAGGTTGAGTTTGTTTTATAAAGCTGGGGGGCTTTGGTGTTAGGCACATATATATTTAATATTGTTATATCTTCTTATTGGATTGATCCCTTTATCATTATATAATAGCCATCTTTGTCTTTCTTTTACTGCGTTAATTTAAAGTTTTATCTGATTTGAGAATGACTACTCCTGCTTGGTTTTGGTTTCCTTTTTCATGGAATATTTTTCCTCACTCTTTTATTTTGATTCTATAGGAGTTTTTGTGAGTTAAGTAGGTCTCTTAAAGACAACAGATATTTAGTTTGTGTTTTTTAATCCATTCTGCCAGTCTATATCTTTTTAGTGGGTCATTGAGACCATTTACATTCAGAGTTAATAATGCTATGTAAGATACTATTCTATTCATCATACTTGTTGTTATGTTTGCTTTATTTATTTTCTCTATTGTGTTACTATTTCATAGACCTATAAACTCTATAATATCCAGAATTTTTCTACTGGTATATCCTGATCTTCTGTTTCTGTATTTAGAACTCCTTTGAATATTTCTTGTAGAACTGGTCTAGTGGTGACAAATTCTCTCAGTGTCTGCTTTTCTGCAAAGGATTTCATATCTCCTTCATTTATGAGACTTAGTTTTGTAGGATACAAAATCCTTGGCTGAGAATTATTCTGTTTGAAGAGATTGAAGATAATGCCCCACTCCCTTCTGGCTTGTAGAGTTTCTTCTGAGAAGTCTGCTGTTAATCTGATATGTTTACCTTTGTAAATTATTTGATGCTCTTGTCTCACTTCTCTTAAAATTCTTTCCTTCACATTAACTTTGCATAGACAGATGATCATATGCCTTGGGGGTGACCTTTTAGCAATAAATCAGCTGGGGATTCTTTGGGCTTCTTGTATCTGGATGTTTAGATCTCTGGCAAAGCCAGGGAAGTTTTCCTCCATTATTCCCTCAAATAGGTTTTCTAAACCTGTTGCTTTATATTCTTATTCCAGAATATCTATAATTCTTAAGTTTGGACAATTTACATAATCCCACATTTCTTGGAAACTTTGTTTCATTCTCTTTTCTTTATTGTTGTTTGATTATTCAAAAACCTTGTCTTCAGTTCTGAGATTCTTTCTTTTGCTTTTTCTAGTCTACTGTTAAAACTTCCCACTGCATTTTGTATTTCCCTAAGTGCTTCTTTCACTTCCAGAATTTCAGCTTAATTTCTTTATGTTAGTTTTCAATTTTCTCCTAAAATTTATTGACCAATTTTATCTTCAACTTTTTGAATTCTGTCTGGAATTTCAACAATTTCATTTTGGTTAGAATATGTTGCTGAAGAGGTGGTGTAGTTTTTTGGGAGTACTAGAGAGCTCTGTTTTTTCACATTGTCAGAATTATTTTTCTGGTTACTTCTCATTTAGGTAGACTAGTTCTTCTTATCTGAGGTTGGCAGGGGGCTGACTTAGGCACTGTATGGTTCCACTGGTTATCGATAGCCTTGGTGTGGTAAGTTTCTCAATTGCCAACTATGGCAGTCCTGAGCTAGGTACCTGTACTGGCTCATGGCATCTTGAGTGACTGGAGTGGCTTGGAAAGTGGTATTCACTGGCTCTTGATATCTAGTGTTCCCCAAAACTGAGGTATTGTATCTGATGTGGTGGGTTGTACCATTGACCTCTGACCAATTGGTGGCACTTGTGGGAGAAAACCAGCTACCAAGGTAGCTATGGGGTTTCTACTTGGTGAGTGTTGCTCTGAGAAAATGCCCAGCTAATCTAGGTCAAGGGTGGGGCTCTGGGGATTTTCCAGGTTCTCTGTAGGATTTGTTACATCTGGGGTTGTGCAGGGAAAAGGAGCTGAACCACCTGTAAGTATGCACTCTTAGCTGCCCCAGTGAAGATTAGAAGGGAATCCCAGGCCACTGGGTAATGCTGTTGTGCATAGTAGGCACCCAAATATCTCACGTATTTTCTTAAGAAAGAATGGAGAGAAAAGATTATTCATCATCAAAAGTACTAAATTAAATTATTTCAGTCAACATCCTGATAGTTTGCTCCCATAACTAATCTCTCTCCCAGCTATGTAGCATATGAGGTGGGACCCAAAATAATAATTACTATTTTTTGAAGGGGGGGACCTTGTAGTACAGGCCCCCTACTCCCCTGCCCCCCCCCACCTAGGTGAGTGTTCTAAGAACCCATTGGCATCAGTATATCAGGTAGGGCTGTTATGAGAGACTGTGTCTGGCTTCAGTAAACCTTTTCTTGGAGATTAAACATGTTTACACATTTCATGATGGTTGATTTATGATGACACCTGCCCACACCATGCTGAGTGTTCAGCAGTTTTTCACCAAAAATGGCATGATCCCTGTGCCCCACCCTCCCTATTTACCAGATCTCGCCCGTAGTGACATATTTTTTGGTTTGTTTCCCTGGATGAAAAAAGTCCTCAGAGGGAAATATTTTGCAGATGTGAAAGAGGTTGAATAAAAAAATAGTAGAAGGACTAAAAGACACCAAAACTGATGAGTTAGAAAACTGTTTTAAGCAGTAGAGAAAGCATCTCAATGGGTATATTGCAACAAATGGACAGTATTTTGAAGGTGACTGAAGTTACATGCAAGAATAAATACACAATTTATTATAAATAAACCCTGGGTTTTGGGGGGTTTCCTCCTCTAATGTTTTGATTTCTTTTTCTCTTGTTAAATTATTTTGAATTTTTAGAATAGTAAAACATATTGGCAATTTTGTTTTTTATTTGAATTATAAAAGAAAATTCTAAACTGAATATTGTTACGCTGCATAACTTGTTTCATAGACAGCTTTGGGTCCATAGCAGTATATGATCTCTCTTAATCCATATCAATATATACTCCTGTAAAATAGAATCCAATAGTTGTCTGCTATCTCATAGTATTCCAAACTATGTATGCAACAGATGTTACCTAATTAATCTGTTATTCTTACAGGTAGACTTGTCTGATTTTTGCTTTCATAAGTAATGTGCAGGAAACATTTATATGCATATATATTGCATTTGTATGGTCATTTCCTTAAATTTGAGTCAAAGAGAAGAAATATTTTAAGAATATGTATATATTACAAATTTGACACCCTACAGTAGTTATCTGTTTTTTTTTTCTTTTTCCCTTTATATTCCTGTACTATTATTTTTATTACATTTGCTAGAGAAGGAGAAAATTGTCTCTTGTGTATTTGCAATTCTATGCACTTATGTGACATTCAATCTTTTAATAAGTTTATTAAATAAAAACTTTTTAAATGAATCATTTGTTCAAGTTACTTGCTGGTATTTATATTGAGATTTGCTTTTTTTAAAACACTTGATTTGAAAATTTTAACTTTTCTTCCATATAGTCATTAAATAGTTCTTGTAAGCTTTTCAATTTTCCGAAAATTTCATTTATTTTAATATCTTAAAATGTTGATTCAAACTCTTATAAAGAAAGGTATCCATTTTCATTAGTTATGTCTTTGGAATTATGTTTACAAAGTCCTTCTCTATCTCTAAAATCATACTTTTCCTACTTCTTTATTATTTTTAATTTATTTCTGGCAAATTTATGAATATGCATTTAACTTTCTTCTCCCTAATAAAGTCATAGAACAGTGTATTGTGTCCCATTGATTACAAATGCAACTTTAACATAAAGTCAATTATTATGCACAACTAGGTTAACTACCTAACTTTCTCATCTGTTCCATTGCTCTATCTATTATCACATCCACTGTTGTAATTTTTGTCAAACTATAGTAAGGTCTACTATAGTCTTCAGCCACCAGTTCTCTTCATTTTTTAAAATAAGTTTTTGGTCATTATCACTAATTCGTATTTCTAGCTATTATTTAGAAATATTTCATTAATTAAAAATAAATTCCTTTTCTGAGCATTTAAAAAATTTAATGATTTGAGCAAATGCCATTATATTATATTAACATAATGCTTTTTTTTTTTTTTTTTTTTTTTGCATTGGAGTCTCACTCTATCACCCAGGCTGGAATGCAGTGGCATACTCACAGCCAACCCAATGAAGACCTGGTGGACTCCGGTGATCTTTCCACCTCAGCCTTCCAAGTAGCCGGAACAACAGGTGCGTGCTACCATGCCCGGCAAATTTTTGATTTTTTATTGTAGAGACAAGGTCTTGCCAAGTTGCCCAGGCTGGTCTCGAACCCGCGGACTCAGACAATCCACTCGACTAGGCCTCCCAAAGCAGTGGTACAGGCTGAGCCACCAAGCCTGGTTTAATGCTACATATTAAATGTTATATAGTTTAAGATTATAGATGTATGCCTTAATTTGGAGAAAACATACTTAAAATAACAAACATCCCGATTCAAAAATATGACATCTCTTTTTGTTTATTCAAATCTACTTTTCATCGACTTTTTAATTGATACATGTCTTCTTTTACATTGATTCCTATTGCTATTGAAAATGAACGTCTTCCCTATTATATTCTCTGTTGCTGCCATGCAGCAATGCTATTGATGTCTGTGTATGTATATCTGTGATTAGTCAACTGGTTACACTGTTTATTCAGTTGATTATCTCATGTAAACTAGAACTAATGAGGGTTTTATCTCCTCTTTTTGGTATCTATCTCTGTTGTGTTTGGTATCTCTGTTGTGTTTCCCTGTGGCTAGAGCTTTCGTGTCCACCTTAAACATCTTGTACACAACAAGCACCTGTCGAGGGTGCTGAGAGCCACAGGACTTTACTGAGCTCAGAAGACAAGAAGCCAGAGACCCTCTGGTGTCCTCAGGCCCCCTCACCACCTAACCACATCTACCTGTGTATTGAGGAGCAAATGTCCCAGCTCTCAGGGCCCCCAGCCTCTCAGCAGGCATCTGTCAGGCAGGAGGACTCCTGTGACCTGGGATAGGTTCCTCCCTGTATGACTTGGCTCCCTTCTCCTCTCATCTACTCAGGAAGCCACACAGCCCTTTCTCCCATGTGTTCCTGCACCACCGGTGTCTCCTTGGAGACTAGATCATTCTCACCAGCACACAAGCATCCAGTTATGCCGCCGTCTTAACTAATAATGACCATAATAATAATAATAATATTCTGACCCAAAATCCCACCTCTTCTTGTAGCCACAGCTTGCTATTTCATTGCGTTAAAACTCCATCCTGTTTCAAAAAGCTGCAGCATTGGAACAGATCAGAACTCCTTTCGCTCGCCCTCTCTTCCCCCTCCCTCCTCCCATCTTTTTCTCTCTCTTGAATCTCGCTCTACCCCATAAAAATAAAGACCTGAATCAAGTGCCCAGGAGGATCGTGGAAGCTGGCAGCTCTGCCCTGGCCTAACTCACCTCACTTCTCTTCCTCTAGTCTAGGCAAAAGGATTTGCTCACGTAGGACTTTGGTCTAATTGATTAGAGTTCCACAGAGGGATTTCGGGGGAAATCTTCAGCCAAATATCAAGAGTCCCTGCTTTACTATAAGATATGAAAATGTTGCCCCTGGGATCCTCATGCCTCAGGTCCTGATGGCTGAGAGGAAAATCAGACCATTCTGGGTCCCTAGTCACATTTCATCTTCACCCAACATCGCTGAGGGTAATCTGTTTTTGTTGGTCTTTGTGCTTGTAGTATTCTTTTCTTTGTCCTCAGAGCTCAAGACATCCATCATTTTATATCTAGATACAGGGTTTTTTAAAAATTGACTTTGTATGTTACACAGGGAGTGCTTACTCTGCAAATCCAGGTTTTTCCTCCTTGGCACAGGACTGTCCCATTTACTTTTTTGCTCCAGCTGATGCCTGCTCCTCTCAGGAATAGCAACTGTCCATGCGGCCCTTACCTTACCTGTCCAGCACCTTCAGGCCACACGCCACATCTCTGCACCTTCATTTCTGGGGACTTGTTCTTGTCCTAGTCCTCCAGCTCTCAGGCCTGATCTGCCAAGACCAGACTCAGTTCCTTCTGCTCACACCACTTCCTTGCATACTTTAGATTGACATCACACATATGTTTTATAACATTCCTTTCTTATGTTACTTGGTTTCTTCTCAACATCCAAATGCTTCTCATCCAGTTTCCTTGGAACATTGACCTTCTCAGCTTATTTTTTATTTCTTGTTTCCTAAAATCCACCTTTTTAAAAATTTTATTCAAAGTACCAAAACGATGTAATCTGACTTTTTTCGGAGTAAATCACATCTCTCTCTCTCTCTCTTTCTCTCTCTCTCTTTCTCTCTCTCTCTTTCTCTCTCTCTCTCTGCCTCTCTCTCTGCCTCTTGAAGACCATAGAGTTCTACTTTTATGTAAAATAATCTTTTCAATGATCCATATTATTTTTATGTTTACCCACCCTTAAATGCTCTTCAAGTCTGGACTGCATTTTTACAAACAGAATGAGCTGTTTTATTTTTTCTTCTATCCCTTTATTTTCATTTGTATACGATTAGAATCTCTTTTTGTTTTTAATTTTAAAGGCTAGATGCCATTTTCTTTGAAAAGTATAGAGCCAGAGTCACCAGTAATTTCAGCAAGAAAATATAATACCATCAAAATGTTATTTCTAAAAAATTAAACATTTTTAAAGTGCTATTTCTACTCTTTTGGGCCTGAACCAAAAAAGTGAAGATATACATGACTCTCTCATAACACAGCAGGGAACTCTGTAACCTTTAGTGGCCCTCCCTGCAATGAATATACTCAGTGTGTGTGTGCCTGCCACACCAGGGAAGAAGCATACCACACCAGGAGAAACCCCATACCCATGACAACAATGGTAGCCCTGGGTTTGGAGGCGGTCCCTCACCCCCAGACCACCCAGTCCAGCTGCCCTTAGGCTCTGCTTGTTTCTCTCTGGGTTCCTTGCTGCTGTGCCCTTGGATGAGTGCTTAGGCCCTTGGCTTCTGCTGGGCTCTCTGCCCAAGGCACCCTGAACATCCCCCTACCTCTTTGTTGTCTAGGAAACAATGGCACTATGGGCCCCAGACTTTCCCACCCTTGCCCCCTCACACCCACCTTCCTCAAGCACTCAATCTCAAGTACCAGGCTCTTCTCTGTGTAACTAATAGAAATCCACTTGTTGGGAGTGCTTGGCAGGCTGCATGGGTTTTTGTGCATAGTCGTCTGTCATGGCAAACTTCATATGGCCTTTGACTTTTCACTCAGGATACAGAAGAACCATGTTTTTCTAAAAAACTTCACAGTTCCTTTAAAAATAAGTCCTAAGATGTCCCTTTCTGATATCTTTCTTAAAGAGTAAGTAACTATTCTAATATTCATGTATGGTGGCTCAAACTATTTTTTAAAGTTGTTTTGTTATCTTACAAAGTACAAAATTCTTACCAGGGATCAAGTTGCTGAAGTACCATCCACATAAACAATAAAGGCTTGCGTCAAGCAGAATCATCCAGCAAACCCAGCCAAATGTCATGCCCCCTTGTTCTGGAGCCTGGTACATATTATTCCACTGAATCCCTAGCAGGTCAGAAAAAGGTCAGAGTTAGAACTGTGCATCTTCTCTTACTGTAGATTTTGGTAAGATGAGCTCATTAATTCTGGAAGCTCAAGTAAAGCTGAATAGAGCCAAAACAAAAGGAAGATCAATACTACTGGCCATAATTCGTCAAATGAAATGTTAGCATATATAATCTTACATCTATTTCAATAGTACATGGAGGGACCATTAAAAACATTTTCATATCTTACATTTAAAATTTTCCAAAAAACGTTAGCCACCATTATTATTTATTTAATCACTAAATTATCTTCTTCAGTGTTTGAGTTTTTCAAGACTATTAATACAATTTGTCTAATACAATTTATCTCTTTCCATTTGATAGAATTATTTCATCAATATTTAATATATTTTTACCACTACTGAATTTATTTCATTCTAGTAAAGAAAATATGTAAATAATGCATTTTGCTTCAACTCCTTTGTGAATAAATCAAAAGTGGAAGCAACCAAGTGTCCATCAAAAAACAAAATAAACAAAATGTGATATACACTTTAGTATGCAATGAAATATCAGCCTTAAAAAGAAAAAACTCTGACATATGCTACAAATGGTTGAATCTTCAGTACAGTAAACTAAGTGAAATTAGCCAGTCACAAAGAAAAAATTGCTGTATGATTCTACATGGAAGTAATAGCTACAACTGGCAAATTCATAGAAACAGAAAGTAAAATGATGGCTGTCAGGGAATGTGGCAGGAAAAAATAGTCTAGAATTTTAGTTTTGGAAGATTTAAAAAGTTTTAGAAATTAGATTTACAACAACGTGTATGTACTAAATACCGAACTGTATACTTAAAAATGATTATGATGGTAAATTGCTATGTGCAAATATAAGCAAATAAACCTATAAATCAATCTACATATTAATTACTTCAATGTGGAGCTATTTGAATGCTAACAATTTACAATTTTTGTGAGACCCAAGCTAGGCAAAATACGTTATGTCCTTTTTATATATGTATAGTTTCAAGTTTAGCCTGAGTGTCACAAAACATGGCCAATGTCTGAGTCAGGCTTAGAACAAAATGTTTGCATGATTCTAGATCTACTACACTGTACTTCAGTGTTGTTTTTTGTTGTTGTTTTTTTTTGTGGACATTGTCTTTTGTGTTTGTTATTGTTTTTGTTGATTCTTTGTTTAGAGCTTTTGGGGAAAAGTCAATATAAACACTCTTTTTATTAAAATAATGATTATTCATGGTCAATTTACTTTTAAAAATAAAAATGAAAAGTAAAATTTTCTTAAAGGTCACTCTATTTATATATTATTTTATTTACCTAACTAAAAATACTTCATATTTAGGAAAACTAAGCATTTTTTAAGATAAAGAAGGCTTCTTGAGAACCCAGTCTCTAAACTATGCATTATCTGTGCCCTAAAAAGTTTCTGGACTGGGAAAGAATCATTATTTTCTTAAAATATGTTTGTGATTTATTGCTGGATTAAAATATAATTTGATTTCAAATTTTCCCATGGCACTAGGCTAGAACTCAATAAAATACATGTGTTCATCATTGTGTACTTGTTGGAATTTGGACCAACATTTTCAAATGTTCTAAAAGTAATAATTTTCCCCTATCTTCTTGATTCAACTTATTTTAAAGATCAGTTCAAAGGATACTGAGCATTCTGGATTACTCATCTGTTAAAGGATATTTAAATGGGTTTCCCTGGGAAAAAAACAAAAAACTAAGAAATCTAAGACCAGTGCAAATTAACTGGCTAATGCAACAGTTGCTAGAATTGAGTTTTACTTACAAAAATACACCCCAAAATCAAATAAACATCTAAGGAATATATGTGTTCTGGTTTAGGGTTTTAGTTGTCAACACCTCAATATAAGTGAAATATGCTGCCAGCAAACTTTTAAAAAAAAATCATTTTAGCCTGCATCAATAAGTATACAATATATAGAAAAATGGAGGAGATAAGTATGCTCTAATTTATGCTGGTTAGACCTATTCCTGGATCCTGCCTTTTGGAAAGGACCTAGAAAGCCTAGGGGTAAAGATGAGAGCTAGCAAATATGGGACAGTTGTCATGAGAAAGAGAGAATTAGAAAGAAAACAACTAGAAAACATGGTAGAGGATCCAGGAAGACAGATCGATCCCATTTCAATAATAGTCTAACAGATGGACGCATTTGGGCACTCCATTCTTGGAAGAATTCGGAAAGTCATGAAGTTGTATCAAGGGTAGTATAAGGAAGACCCAGCATTAAGTGGGTGGCTGACCTATATAGTGTGTGAAGCAAGGGATGCCATAATTATTCTTTACTGTTCTCAAACTAGGGCCACTAGGTGGTGGGAGGTACTTACACCATCAAAACCAAATAGCTGGATCTCATTCCATATGTTCCACGTGGTCATTAAGACTTTCTACTGCATCACTTGCAACATAACTATAAATTCCCCAAAACCTGATTCACTGGGAGTCATTTTTAAAAATGCATCCTCTTACCTGCCTCTTGTCCTTCCAGGAATGTAATGAAAAATACTCCTTGTCCAAAGGCGGTCGTCGAGAGAGAGCACTGCCCATGGATTGATGAAGCGAGGAGAAAAACTGCACATTAGTGTTTGGGACTACAGAAAATCCACAACATGAAATTCAAAGAGAGAAACCATGACACCTTCTGATTTTGATGATGCCAAATCGTTGCTTCAGGCAGTGATTTAAATATTTGAACCTGAAAGACTTTAGCAGAATGTCACCCCACTCTGAAAAATGTGATAACAAGCTAGTTTTTAACGTTAAAGGGAATTATTTCTCTTTAGCACAATGCCTGAAGTGTCATAAATCCAATGCACTGTATATAAAAATGAGTAACACAAAACAGTGCAAAGCGGAATTGAGCAATTTACTATTTTTTATTATTAAGTGAATGCCCTGGAGCACGCTGCAGGCAGACTGATGGAACACACACACTATTCTACACTAGAAAGAGAGTGTGTTGAAGGAAAATGTTATTTTGCCTCAGTGGAGAGGTCTTATGTCAGATGAAAATCCCACTGGAAAAGTATCATACATTTTAAAATACAATGTACCAGAGTTAGATTTTTCATACTTGCTAGAAAACATTAGAATATATAAAAAGAAAATCAAATGTTGTATGCATAGAACCATTAAATACAAGTATTGAAGTAAAAACAAAAATGACAGCATTTGAAAATTTGGTCAGAATGTAGACGCCTCCTTCACTAGTAAGGAGCACGTGGGGGAGGGACACTGAATGGTCCCACTTGTTAATTATTCCAAAAACATCTAATTAATGCTGACATGCATTATTGGTTATGAGTTATTACAAGTGTAACATAAGCTAATCAAAACCGATAAATGCATATCAATGGATAAAATACTGATAGTCACTTTTTCATTATGTGCATATATTTATGTTGTGTGTATACGGGTTGTAGAAACCAGAGAGAATTGAATGGGTTACTGAAGTTGAAATGTCATTTGGCTTCCACAAAAATATTTTACTCTTAGTCTCTAAATAAGCAGAGAAGGCGATCCGCTCCTGGGGAGGACGGAATGCATTGGGCCTGTCCTAAATTTTGTGCTGGATTAAAGGACATTTAAAAGCCTTTAAATACCGCTTAGCAGCCCTGTGATTCTAAGTGTCCTTGACACCTCCCCAAAGTCTCTGCTAGCAACTCCATCATGTCCCTCAACAGACTGCAATTGGAGGAGGTCACTTGACCTGCTGGAGAAAATAAAGTCTTGAGTGTTATGCAAATGCTTATAGTCATGCTACTGGCTCTGTGAAAGCGATCACTTTAACAGTGACTTGTTTGTTCCTTCCATACTGTTGATACCTACCATGTGCTAGGCACTGTGCTTACAAGGCAGTCGTCATAAAAGCATGAGTATGTTTCTATTGCCAACGTATTTTATGTTACAGACCCAAAAGTACTGTCATACTTTTTTCAGGATGTACATTTTAAATGGATAGGCGACTCTGACATTACTAACAGAGAGATTTTTCCATTTAATGTGATGTAATTCATGGCGCTTCAAGAAAAATGCTTATTTTTTACTTCTAAAATAGCTTTAAAAATCTATTTCTTTCCATGCATGAAACAAAAAGAAACTAAATGTTATATACTTCCTTAAGGATGCCACTGATTTCTCAGAGTCTGCAGAGCCCCTGTTACATAGTAAGTGGCAATTTTTAATGGGCTGCCATCCAGCCAAACCATTGCAATTTAAATGAATGCAAGATGTTTGTCTGTGGATAGGAGAAAGGAAGTCGATATCTAAAGCCCATGTAGATCTGAACATGAGAAATTAAAAAGTTGAGTGGTTTTGTTTTGTCAGGTGGGCAGCAGTTTAGTTTTATTTAACATTTTTACAAAACAACTCACTTACCAGAAATATCTGAATGGCAAAACTTAGCTGGTTCTGCAATACCAGCAGAACTATGTAAGGCAAAAAACTGATCATGTACACCAGACTTGTACATAGGGCTGCTGTATTAGCTTGGTTGAAAAATGCACTCAAGAAGTAACTCAGCATGACAACTGACACGCCAAAATCCATGAGAAAGAGAAAAATAATAAAGGCATTGCTGTGCGTGAAGATGCCACTTGCTTTCAGAATGATGGCCAGGGAAGCACTGCTTATGGTCAATGCAGCCATGCTCTCCAGGATCCAAGCCAGGAAATAGATGGTTGGATGTACTCCCATCATCAGCATGTACTGTTAAAAGAGGGGAAACCCAGTTATCACAGCAATGGATAATTGAGGAAGAATGGATCAGATGACGGAACGAGAAGGTGTACCAGCAGAAGATAAATGGGCTTGATTATAAATTCAGCCCTGTGGAGGGCACTGGGAAGAACACTTCCTCCTAAAGCTCAGCATTTGATTTTCATGAGCCCCTTGCAGGAGCACCTTATGTCAATCACCAACTTAGGGGAGACAGAGCTGAGAAAAGAAGATGCTAAAACAATCTCACGGGTAAGAACACACAGCAGGAAAGGGTAGGAGCAGATCTCTCAGACCTTAGACTTGGTTGACTGAATGAAGTCTTATTGCGTTTTCTTGTTTATCTGGGATTCACTATTTTTGGTTTAATGTTTGCTTTTCATTTTGTTTGTGTTGGTCTTGCTCAATAAAGTCAAAGAGAAAATTGAATGGGAAAAATACTGGTCCTTAAGCTGTTCAGTTTGGAGGGTCACGGCAAGGGTTTTAGAATGTGTTTTGCAAAAAACCCGTTTGAAGTAATAAAAATAAAACCAATCCATCCACTAAACCTACCATTTGCTCAACTATCACATTGTGATATCTTTGAGTGTGGGGCTGCTTACTAGTGAAAGAAGAATTAGTTCTGAAGCAGCCATCCTGGCTTGCCACCTGGCTGGTTGTAGCAGGGAAGCCCAGCAAGGCTAATACACTCCAGGTCCCTCTGCTCAGGGCTAAACTGAGATAGGGAAGAAAAACAGAAGTCCATAAAAATAGACTGTAAATGGCATGCAAAACAGCAATGCAAGTTCTATGCAGCGCTTGTAAAACTGATTACCTAGCACGTTCTTCTTTGCCACGCTGTTTCTTTATTTTAATAAATTTTAAATAAGTGAACACCACATGCCCATTGTCTCATGGCTTCACTCTTCTGCAGGAATAGATGAGGAGACAGGTCTTTACCAGACACTTTTACAAACTTTCATTCTTAAGAGAAACTCTGACAGTTTCAAATTTTACCAATATTAGAACAAAAATATCAATGCTTCACATAAAGAATTCTAACCATAAATTAAGATGGAAAATCTGCTATTATATTTTTCTGGGTTTTATAAAAATTACTGTATGAGCAACACTGTATTTAGTCTTTCAATCTCATGCAGTTCTTCTTTGGTTTTCTTTCTTCTCAATAGAAAATATCTGTTAAACTCTGGCAGCAATCAGACTTCAACATAAAATGATTTTCCTGGGGCAAGGGCTCAACTCAACTATACACAGGAACTCCAGCAGAGAGGAGGGAAGTGAAACAAAAAAGGCTCAGGTCAGTTACGTGACAGGATCCATTTCCAAAGTCCCAGCCTGCCCCTTCTTTCTTCAAGGTCAGACTTATGGCTATTTACCTCTTCTATCTGGATCTCCCGCTCATAAACCAGCTTTCGAACCATGCTGGCCACAGACACCATCCAAGTTAGCATCATTATCAGTGGAAAAAAGAAACCAACGTTGTTCAGGAATCTGTAAGGACATAATTCAGCCAGCATTTAAGGGTAAACACAATGATTTTATTCATTATCATGCCCATGATAAGCACTGAGCCTGTATACTTTTGTGTGTGTGTGTTTCTTAGAAATTGTTAAACTTTTCAAAGAGCAATGTCTCCTTCGGCCATTTCTACAGACCCATAACTTTGGCAGAACAACCATGATTGGTGTGCTGAATTTATAGGTGTGCAGACTCACAAAAAAATCCATGAAGGAGATACAACTAGGTCAGGTTCCCTCAGGAAGCCACAGCCTTATGCCAGAACTCCCTGACACCACCTGTTGGCAGAGCAGATCTGAGGAAGGAAACAGGTCATTAATCAAGGACTAAATTTCCCTCACTTAATTAGGATCTTATCTATCTCCAGTCATCAATATCAATTGATAGTAGATATCATCTATAAGATATATGGAAATTGAAAAACAAAAGTCCATTTCTTGTTTTCCCTAACACTCACATTTCAACCTACTCTAACTGGACTCCATTTCTAACATGCTCATAAAATGATTCTTTTTGGGGGGGGTCAGAGTTCCACTCTGTCACCCATGCACGATCATGGCTCATTATAGCCTCAAACTCCTGGGCACAAGTGATCCTTCTGCCTCAGCCTCCCCAGTAGCTGGGACTACAGGCGTGTACCGCCACACTTGACTAATTTTTCAAAATTTTTGTACAGATGAGGTCTCGTTGTGTTGCCCAGGCTAGTCTCCAACTCCTGGGCTCAATCAATCCTCCCACCTAGGCCTCCCAAAATGTTGGGATTATAGGTGTGAACCACTGTCCCCAGTCACACATGAAATGACTGATCTAGGGCACCAATGACATCCATGCCTCTAAATCCTATGGAAATATTTCATTTTCCTTGTTGACTCTCTGCTGTGTTTGAGGGTACTGGCCATTGTCTCCTCCTCTCTCTTTTCTTAGCTTCCAGAACAACCCCCAGCTTTGTACACAGTGTGTGGAAACTTCTCTTTTACCTGCCCTTAAACATGGGCATGGGCATTCTTACCCAAACCTGGGCCTTCTGTCTTCTCACCACAAACTCTGTGTTTTAAATCCACATAGTATACTTAATTATTTTATTTGTCACAGAGACTAGCCAAAGGTGCAAGTCATGTTACGAGGCTTGTGATACATGAAAGTGCCAGACAGAAGAAAACGTCTTGCTGTTAAGGATCCTTCATTCTAACACATGTGAGTGTGTGTGTGTGTGTGTGTGTGTGTGTGTGTGTGTGTGTGTGTGTGAGAG